>NW_026264910.1:274707-309933 GCF_000817695.3 Arachis duranensis
TGACAGAGCATAGGAACGTTTTCACTGAGAGGATGGGATGTAGCCATTGACAATGGTGATGCCCTACATACAGCTTGCCATGAAAAGGAGTAAGAAGGATTGGATGAATGTAATAAGAAAGTAGAGATTCAAGAGGAGCACAGCATCTCCATACGCCTATCTGAAATTCCCACTATTGATTTACAAAAGTATTTTTATCCCTTTTATTTTCTATTTATTATTAATTTTCGAACTCATCATAAACCAATTTAATCTGCCTAACTGAGATTTACAAGGTGACCATAGCTTGCTTCATACCAACAATCTCTGTGGGATCGACCCTTACTCATGTAAGGTATTACTTGGATGACCCAGTACACTTGCTGGTTAAGTTGAACGGAGTTATGATCACACCAGGGATTATTATGATCCCAATTCATCACACCATGATCTCTTTGGGGTATTTTTGATTTCATACAAATACAAAGAGACCAACTTTAAGGATCACAATTTCGTCCACCAAGTTTTTGGCGCCGTTGCCGGGGATTGTTCGAGTATGGACAATTGATGGTTCATCTTGTTGCTTAGATTAGGTAATTTTCTTTTCAAAAAATTTTTCAAAATTTTTCTTTTTTGTTTTTCCAAATTTTATTTTCGAAAAAAATTAATAAAAATCCAAAAAAAAATTAATAAAATCATAAAATTCAAAAATATTTTGTGTTCCTGTTTGAGTCTTGAGTCAATTTTTAAGTTTGGTGTTAATTGCATGCTTTTAAAATTTTTCTTGCATTTTTCGAAAATTCCATGCATTCATAGTGTTCTTCATGATCTTCAAGTTGTTCTTGACAAGTCTTCTTGTTTGATCTTGATGATTTCTTTTTTTTTTTGTTGTTTGTTGTTTTTCATGTGCATCTTTTGTTTGTTAGAGTCCATGCATTAAAGATTTCTAAGTTTGGTGTCTTGCATGTTTTCTTTGCATCAAAAATTTTTCAAAAATATGTTCTTGATGTTCATCATGATCTTCAAAGTGTTCTTGGTGTTCATTTTGACATTCATAGTGTTCTTGCATGCATTATGTGTTTGATCCAAAATTTTCATATTTTGGGTCATTTTTATGTTTTTCTCTCTCATCTTTGATAATTCAAAAATCAAAAAAATATCTTTTCCTTATTTCCCTCCAAATTTTTGAAATTTTTGGTTGACTTGGTCAAAAATTTTAAAAAATTAGTTGTTTCTTACAAGTCAAATCAATATTTCAATTTTAAAAATCTTATCTTTTCAAAATTTCTTTCAAAAATCATATCTTTTCCATTTTTTCTTTTTTTTCGAAAATTTTCAAAAAAATTTTTTAAATTATTTTCAAAATCTTTTTCTTATCTTTATATCATATTTTCGAAAATTAGCTAAACAACATCCTATACAGGAGAGGGATCTCAACACCTCTATTGAAATGTGTACCGACCTCTAACACGAAAGAAGTTTTAGAAGAAGTACACAGTGGTATCTGTGGCAATCATCTCGGAGCACGAGCTCTTGCCAAGAAAGTACCTCGAGCCAGATTCTTTTGGATGACTTTGCAAAAAAAAAAGCCATTGAGTTCGTTAAGACATGTCCACGATGATAGAAACATGCTAATTTCCACATCGCCCCACCAGAGGAACTCATCAGCGTAGCATTACCTTGGCCATTTGCAAAGTAGGGACTCAATCTCCTCGGGCCCTTCCTCCAAGGATCGGGACAGGTCAAGTTCCTCATTGTAGGGGTAGATTATTTCTCAAAATGGATTGAAGCAGAGCCCCTAGCCAATGCCAAAGCACAAAGAAGTCCGAAATTCTTATATAGAAACATTTTCACAAGGTTCAGGGTTCCTTACTCCATTACTATGGAGAATGGCACTCAATTTACAGACACATGCTTTAGAAAGTTGGTAGCCGACTTGAAAATAAAGCACCAATTCACATCCGTAGAATACCCACAGGCTAATGGACAAGCAGAAGCTGCGAATAAAGTCATACTAGCTGGGTTTTAACGGATGCTACAGGACGCAAAGGGAGCCTGTGATGAAGAGCTCCCATAAGTCCTTTAGGCATATCGGACAACTCCACATTCCACCACAAAGGAATCACTATTCCGATTGGCTTATGGAATGGAGGCAATGATACCGGTAGAAGTCGAAGAAGGATATCCCAAAACGATCCTCTACAGCGATGAAGCCAACTCCCAACATCAAAAGGAAGAGCTCGACCTACTCCCGGAAATCCGAGAAAGAGCTCGGACTAGAGAAGAAGCATTAAAATATTGCATGGCCTCAAGATACAATCGAAAGGTAGTGTAGCGAAGCTTCGCCAGCAATGACCTCATCCTAATCCAAAATAATATCGGAACAAGTTGACCCGGAGAGGGAAAGCTAGCAGCTAACTGGAAAGGACCCTACCGAGTCACAGAGGCTGGGAAAAGGCTACTACGAAGTGTCCAAACTCGAGGGGCGAGAGCTACCAAGGTCATGGCACGCCTGCAACCTAAGAAGGTATTATAGCTAGAAGTAATAAAAAGATCTTAGATTAGAAGTGCACTCTTTTTCCTAAAAAGGTTTTTTAACGAGGAACCAAGACAAGATCTGCAAAATTACTTGACTTAAAAAGGTTAAGCACCCACATTTATATATTTGCATATTTTCTATTTCAAATAAAGCTTTTTCAGATTTTCTACAAATTCTCTTTATCAAGATGCATTAATCTGAAAACCCAAAAGTTCATCGCCCAATTATAAAGCTACAGATCGACAAAAGTGAAAACCAAATTCACTACCCGATAAGGTCGACAAAATGAAAACCGAATTCATCCAAAGTCGGCCAAGCAAAATGCACTACCCAATTTTTACAAAATCGGCAAGATGAAAAGCGATGAAAATAGAATAATGCAAGAAGTTATCAAAAGTGATCCATAGGAAAAGACCTAACGTGGTCTTAACAAAAATGGGTTGCTAGAAATAACTTAAAAACGGACCAACATAAAGAAGTTGGACAAGTCAAACAGCAAAAGTTATAAAAAGTAAATACATAGAAAAGAGGCCTGGCCAGCCCTAAAAATGGATTACTAGAAAGAACTTAGAAGGGACCGACGTGATAAAGTCGGCCAAAAAATGCTACAAAAAGTTATAAAAAGTAATCCATAAAAAGAGACCCGGCAAGGTCCAACTAAAAATAGATTACTAGAAATAACTTGGGAAAGGACCGACATGAAGAAGTCGACCCAAGCCAATTAAAGCGATAGAGTTATAAAAAGTAAATCCATAAAAAAGAGATCAAACAGCAAGATTCCAACACTCTAAATATTCCTAGAAGTGCCAACAAAGCTACAAACAAGCTTATCACAAAGAAACAAAGCTATTATAATAAAAGACTCAAGAGGCCTCCCAAAGATCAACCTCAAAAGCTTAAGAAACTACTTCGTTTTCCTAAACAGAGTTGCTAAAGTAAAGCAACCAAAATATTCAAGCCAAATAAACCATAAATTACAGAAATTAGAAGTTCAAAAGCCCGTAGACCGGGCTGTACAAAATACATAAAGGAAGTTTATCAAGGGTCTAGGTTCTCCTCGATAGCAGCATCCTGAGTCGATGGGGGAAGTATGATCCTCGTAAGAATTGCATCTACAGTTCCATCATCCTGATTTAAGATCTGGACATTGGGGTCGGACTCGGGCTGGCTAACCTCGGCAGCAGGAGTTGAAGTAATCGTGGCAACAAAAGCTTTGGCTGATGGCGCAGGATGTGGATCTACATCTTCATCATCATTCGGACCATTAGGGAAAATCTTACAATCCTCTACAATATTGTCCAAGTTAAATAGGGTGAGGTCGAGCTCGGGCACGAGAACTCGAACCTGAGCCTTCAAATTTTCATAGGCAGTAGTCACACTCCCCACAAGATGGCCCTGGAGCTCGGCGTAATTAGCATGAGCAGATTCCAGCCTCTGTCTAAGCTCCACCATCTCACTATAAGTCCGGATATAGCCCTCCTTTTGCTTCTGCGCCATCTCCTTAGCCAGATTTGCAGAAGCTACCGCAGTAGTAGCCTGACTCTTCTCACCTTCCAACTCCTTCTCCAACATTGCCACCTTTTTCTCAAGCTCCTCCATCAACCCATTAATCCTATCATACTTAGACTTGGCCTCCTCTATGAAGGCCTTTGTTGCATGAACCGAAATGTCCTGAGCAGTCCAAAACAAGGCCGCTTCCATATGTACCATCTTAATGTTATTTCAGGTGATAAAATCCAAATGACGAAGAATAGAAACATCATCCGTAGGCATGACACCATAAGGAGCAATTTGATGATCAACAAACCCTACGACATCGAAGTCAGGGGCATCAAGGTTAAAGGGCTCAGCAGTCTTTTGTTTTTTCGGTGAAGGACCAGTAGTATGAGAGGAAATAGCAGCAGAACTCTGAGGAGGATCAACTAAAGGAACTGGAGGATTAGGGACAACCTTTCTCGGTCCAGACGTGTCCGAAATGGGTTTCTTAGGAGGGACCTGAGAAGATCCTTCTCCCATGGCCTTGGCTGATATGTTCAGAGTGGCCGTAACCTTCCTTGCCTTTTTGAAGGCATTCATGGAATCATTGTTTTTAACCATCTCTGAAAAAGCACAGCAAAAACCAAGTTACAAAAGTGGAAGAAAAAGAAACAAAAGCAAGTACAAGCAAAAAAGAAGTCAACCACTACCCAGTTCAGCCCAGAGAAGGGAGGGGTCCCCTAAGAACTTCTTTGTGTCGAGATGCGGAGTTGCCCCCAAATATCCTCTAGCACACTTACAAAAGCCTGCTCGACCTCATCAATCATCTCCCACGAATATATAGACACCACAACATTCTTTTGCCAGCATAAGGGGAAGGCAGGTTCATTATTTGACTCTAAGAAAAATGGTTGAGCTCCCTCAATAGCTTGGACCTTAAAAAAGTAGTTCTTAAAATCCCTAAAGGACTCGTCATACATGGAAAACACTTTCTTTCCTTGGGCAGACCGGAAAGATATCCAAGAAGCTTCCTTTTTGGAAGTCTCAGGTTTGGTCAAAACAAAGAGGTAAAGAAAGAGAGTTTGAGAAGGCTTAACATCCAACTCTTGGCACAGCAGCTGAAAAATCTTAATAAAGCCCCAAGAGTTCATGGAGCTAGGACGGAGCTACATTACATGACCACAGTCGGTCTCAAAAGAGGTAAAAGGAGAGGTAATGTTCAGTTGGCTAAAAAAGTAATCATAGGCATAAAAGAAGGGGCATTCCCGTTGGGTCAGAGAAGGACAGCAAACCCTCTCATCGGAGTCAGGCGCTACCAGCTCGTAGTTCTTCTCCTGATCCCTACTACTACAGATCCGGTGATGTTTTCTAAGCTCCGCACAATACTCAAAGTTAACCACCAAAATGCACATCAGGACGAGGGAGTCTAGCCAGTCAGACATGCCCTCGGGGACTTTGGAGGATGTCTCGACAATATTTTTGCGAGAAGACATGGGTCAACTAAGTCTTACAGTAAGAAAAAAATAAGATGGGTTACTAATCAAACAACTCAGGCAAGTCAACGAGAACAAACTCGGACTAAAGCATGCAAAAGGTTAAAGAAATCAGATATAGCAACAAAAAGAAACCCCAGGATTCACACCAAAGATCCAAGGGCACCCTTTGGAGGCAGTAACGGGATAAAGACTCAGGAAAAACTACGAGTCTACATCTCAACATCTCCCAACAAAGAAAATAAACCTCTTTCAACAAAGCAACACTCCGAAACGAAAGTCACAAAGCAGAAAGTCATCAAAATCGCAACCTTTTTTATCTATCAAGCAAAGGGAAATAACATGCATCAAACATGCCAAAAGGAAAATCATGAAAGATGCAACCTTTTTTCATAATCAAACAATTCATCACTCAAAAACTTTAAATACGTGGACACAATCAAAAGCAATATCAACATTCAAAACCCTAGAAGCATCATCTAGCAGGAAGCGAGAAGAAGTGTACATAAAAATGAAGAAGCCCTAGAATAGTGCATATCGCAGAAATAATCAGACGCAGCAAGCAAAGAAAGATTCAAACTTTCCATCTGTTCATACCCTGGGTCGAGCTGTCCGACCCGGGATGTTCTACAGGGAAAGCGATCGACCTCTTCAGGTCAGGACAACCCGACCTCTTCTCAAAGAGCTCGGCCAAGTCACAGGAAAGCCCAAACAAAGGGCCCAAATAGAGGAACACGCCCCAAATCCTAAAGGCGGCCCAAGCCTACAGAGAGAAGGGCGGTTCCCTTAAAGATAAGATGACCTCACTTAAAAGATAAGATAAGATAAGATAACTAACTTATCTTATCCACAGAAGGCCACATCTCACCATTATAAATACACTAGAGCACCCAGGTATAACTCATACTCTGATTCTACTCAATACCTGCTTAATACCCTTGCTAACTTAAGCATCGGAGTCCCTTGCAGGTACCCCCACCCTCCGGGGACGAAGGATCAGCACCACTATCAAGTCCAACAAGTCGGACACATCAGCTCCGGTCACCGTACACCTACCGGACACGCCGGTTCCAACCAACACAGACGATCTCATCCAAGATCGGCCTACAGTTTCAGGTAACCCTCGGAACATTGGCGCCGTTGCCGGGGAACCTGGAAGTCATCCCATTAACATGGCGGATGACCATGACAACGAGCACGATTCAGGTTTGGAAGACAGAACGCCGCATAAAAACGCGGACACGATACTCAAAGATACTCCAGAAACTAACGGAGACAAAAATTCATCAAATCCAGGAGTAATAGAAGCACTTCAAAATCGATTGGAGCAACTTGAGAAAGAAGCCCAATATCGACGTGAAAAAGAAGAAGATCTACGCCGGGAAATAAGGCGGCGCCGAGAATTAGAAGATAAGCTTATAAAACTCGAAGCTAATCTCAAAACTAAAACTACTCGACCATCCACAGAGGATAGCTCTCAGAAAGATCAAGATTCATTCACCAGAGAAATCATGAAAACCGAAATTCCAAAAGATTTCAAGCTTTACCAAAATTCCAAAAGATTTCAAGCTTCCGGAGATCACTCTATATGACGGCACCTCGGATCCCAACCATCATCTCAGCAACTTCAAAAGTAGAGTGTACCTCACTGATGCTTCAGATGCAGTTTGCTGCAAAGCCTTTCCAACAACTCTAACCAAGACAGCCATCAAATGGTTCGACAACCTACCTCCGAAATCCATCTCGAGTTTCGACGACCTGGCCAAGAAGTTCCTGGCCTGATTCTCCATACAAAAGGATAAAGCCAAACACGCACCTAGCCTAATAGGGATCAAGCAAGGAGATCGGGAGAGCCTTCGCAACTACATGGAACGATTCAACAAAACATGCATGGACATACAAAATCTTCCAACAGAAGCTGCCATTATGGGCCTCATAAGTGGCCTACACCTTGGTAGATGTTTACAAAGAAGTCTGCCATACAGAGAAAATCCCTCCAGCTCGGCCACTTAAAGGTAAAAGAGGAGGAGGAAATCGGAATGAATACTGTGAATATCACCGACTTCGAGGGCATTCCACCAATGAATGCTTCGATTTGAAAAACATCATAGAAAAACTAGTAAGAGAAGGAAAACTAGATCGATTTTTGGCTAATCGGGATGACGAACCAAGAAAAAGAAGAAGGGATGAGGATGTTGGACGATCTGAACGATCACCTCGCACACCAGAAAGACACGTTCACGTAATACACGGTGGATTTGCTGGAGGAGGAATCTCCAAATCATCTCGCAAGAGACACCTCAAAGAGATATACCACGTCGAAGGAAAAAAGGAAGCCCCAGACATCCCGACAATCACGTTTACCATGGAAGACGCATCCGGAATCATCTCGGGACATGACGACCCCATGGTCATTACGATAATACTAGCAAACGCCAACCTTCACCGTACACTAATTGACCAGGGAAGCTCTGCCGACATCTTATTCAAAACTGCCTTCGACAAACTCGGTCTAGAAGAAGGAGAGCTAAGAGCATACCCGAACAGCCTGTTCGGACTAGGGGATACCCAGTTCAACTGCTAGGATACGTATCGCTGCATACAACCTTCGGAAAGGGGAACCAATCCAGAACACTCAAGATAGACTACATCATGGTCGACGTAAGCTCAGCCTACAATGCCTTAATAGGTCGGACAACGTTAAATCAACTCGGTGCAATAGTTTCAACTCCACATCTATGTATGAAATTCCCAATTGCGGAAGGGATAGCTACAATAAAGGCAGATCAAAAGATGGCACGTCGCTGTTACAACGAAAGCCTAAACCTTCGAGGTGAAGGAGGAGAGTTCCACACAATCGAGCTCGATGGAGTTCAGAGGCGAGAAGAACTCCGACCACAACCCAAAGGAGAAGTAGAAAGAATCCAGATCGGAGACACCTCGGATAAAACAACTAATATTGGCATGATCCTAAAAGGAGACATAAAGGAATCACTAATACGGTTCCTACGAGATAATGTTGATCTCTTCGCATGGAAAGCCGCCGATATGCCAGGTATTGATCCCGAACTAATGAGCCACAAATTGGCAGTCTATCCGGGATCCCGGCCGGTACAACAAAGACGAAGAAAACTTGGACCAGAATGAGCTCAGGCTGTAGAAGAACAAGTACAAGCGCTACTTGAGGCCGGGTTCATAAGGGAAGTCGAATATCCACTATGGCTAGCAAACGTCGTCTTGGTGAAAAAGTCAAATGGGAAGTGGCAAATGTGTACCGACTACACCAACCTTAACAAAGCCTGCCCAAAAGACCCCTACCCACTCCCAAGCATCGACGCTCTAGTGGATGCTTCATCAGGATATAAGTATCTCTCATTCATGAACGCATATTCAGGGTAGAATCAAATCCCCATGTATCTACTAGATCAAGAAAAAACCTCGTTCCTAACACCGAAAGCAAACTACTGTTACATAGTGATGCCTTTTGGTCTCAAGAACGCAGGAGCTACTTATCAAAGGCTAATGAATAAAGTTTTCTCATATCGCATCGGAAAAATTATGGAAGTTTATGTAGATGATATGTTGATAAAGACACAAAGCGAAGATACATTATTATCCGACCTGACTCAAGTGTTTTACACTATCAGGAAACACAACATGCGGCTCAATCCCGTAAAATGCACCTTCGCAGTAGAAGCCGGAAAATTCTTGGGCTTCATGCTCACACAAAGGGGGATTGAAGCAAATCCAGACAAGTGTCGAGCCATACTCAACATGAAGAGCCCAACCTATATCAAAGAAGTACAACAACTCAACGGGAGGTTGGCCGCTCTATCCCGATTCTTAGCAGGAGCTGCAATAAGATCTCTTCCATTCTATGCTACTTTAAGAAAGGGAAAACTGTTCGAATGGACGACAGAATGTGAGCAAGCCTTCCTAGACTTCAAGGAGTTCTTAGGACGGCCACCTATCCTATCTCGGTCACGAGAAGGAGAACCGCTCATATTATACCTCGCAGTAGGGAGCCGGGCAATAGCCTCAGCACTAGTCAGAGAAGATGAACATGGGCAAAAACCCGTCTACCTCGTTAGCAAAGAGCTACAAGGATCCGAGCTGAACTACCAGAAAATAGAAAAGTTCGCCTACGCTCTGATCCTCACATCCCGGCAGCTTCGCCCATACTTCTAAGTGCATACCATCAAAGTTCGAACCAACCAACCCATAAAAGGGATATTGCAAAAAATAGATCTAGCAGGAAGAATCCTACAATGGGCAATCGAGTTGTCCGAATTCGACCTCCAATACGAGGTGCGTACAGCAATCAAATCACAATCAAATCGCAACACCTGGCCGACTTCATCGCAGAATTTACAGACATCCCGGAAATCCCCATAGAATGGAACATATACGTAGACGGATCCTCAAATAAAATAGGAAGCGGTGTGGGTGTGATAGTTGAGAGCAACCAAGGAACTCAACTTGAGCTCTCCCTTAAATTCGGATTCCCAGCCTCAAACAACCAGGCAGAATACGAAGCACTATTAGCTGGTCTGAAGCTGGCTAGGAAAGTTGGAGCTCAGAAACTCAACATTTACAGTGACTCACAAGTCATCACCTCACAAATAACAGGAAGCTACCAAGCTAAAGATCCGACCATGAAAAAATATTTGGATAAAACCAAAGAACAGCTCAGACAACTCGGGGAATATAGGATCCACCACATACCTCGTGAACAAAATGCCCGAGCTGACACCCTTTCAAAATTAGCCAGCACCAAACCAGAGGGCAACAACAGAAGCCTCATCCTGGAGGTATTACAGAACCTGTCAATAGCAGAAGAAGAAAGAATCCTAGCCATAATAGGTCGGGATCAAGGATGGATGACCCCCATAATAAACTACCTCAAAATAGAAGAACTCCCTACGAATGAAAAGGAGGCAAAGAGGCTGAAAAGGGAGGCACAGTACTACACTATCATAAACAACACGCTGTACAAAAAAGGGATATCAACACCTTTACTAAAATGCATACCAACTTCCAACACAAAAGAAGTCTTGGAGGAAGTACACAGTGGCATTTGTGGTAATCATCTCGAAGCGCAAGCTCTCACCAAAAAGATACTCCGGGCGGGATTCTATTGGCCAACTCTACAAAAGGAGGCTACAGAATTTGTAAGGACATGTCCACCATACCAGAAGCATGCCAACTTTCACATTGCCCCACCAGAAAAGCTCATCAGCATGACCTCACCCTGGCCATTTGCGAAATGGGGACTCGACCTTCTCGGACCCTTCCCACAGGGATCGGGACAAGTAAAATTCCTCATAGTAGGAGTAGATTATTTCACAAAATGGATCGAGGCAGAACCCCTAGCCAACGCCACCGCTCAAAAAAGTTGAAAATTCCTATATAGGAACATTATTACGAGGTTCGGGGTACCATACTCCATCACCACAGACAACGGTACCCAATTTACAGAGGCAGGCTTCAGAAAACTGGTGGCCGACTTGAACATAAAACATCAGTTCACCTCCGTTAAACATCCCCAAGCCAATGGACAAGCCGAAGCGGCCAACAAAATCATATTGGCCGGATTAAAGCGGAGGCTACAAGAAGCAAAGGGAGCTTGGGCCGAGGAACTTCCACAGGTCCTATGGGCATATCAAACAACCCCTCATTCCACTACAAACGAATCACCATTCTGACTAGCATACGGGGGTCATACGGAGCGGAGGCAATGATTCCAATAGAAATCGAAGAAGGATCTCCCCGAGTAGTCCACTACAATGAACAAGCAAACTCCTAACTTCAGAGAGAAGAGCTCGACTTGTTACCCGAAATCCAAGAAAGAGCTCGGATCAGGGAAGAAGCCCTAAAGCGACGAATGGCTTCCAAATATAATCAAAAGGTAGTGCCGAGAAGTTTTGCAGAGAATGATCTCATCTTAATCAGAAATGACATCGGAACAACTCGACCCGGGGAAGGAAAGCTGGCAGCGAACTGGAAAGGACCCTACCAAATCATTGAAGTACTGGGGAAGGGCTACTACAGACTGTCCGAGCTTGATGGACGAGAGCTTCCCCGATCATGGCACGCCTGCAACCTAAGAAGATTATTTAGATATTCTACAAGATTCCAAGACGCATTAATCTAAAGTATTCATCGTCCGATTATAAAGCAACAGGTCGGCAGAAAGTGAAAAAAATTTCACTACGCGATCACGATAAACACAATCGTCCGATAAAGGTGAAAACGCGATTCACCCAAAAGACGATCTAAAGACGCCAACTATTTTCTACAAATCGGCAAAGATGAACACAGAATAATGTAAGAAGTTATCGAAAGCAATCCAAAAAAAAGAACCTGACGAGGTCTTACGGATAGCTAATACAATAACTTAAAAGACTGGCCGACGTTCAGAAATCGGACCAAGTCAACCCAAGTTATAAGTAAACCCTGGAAAGAGGTCTGGCCAACCCTATTAAAGAGGATTACTTTAACTTAGAAGGGCCTGACATAACAAAGTCAGCCCAAAACTAAAAAGTTATACAAGTAGTCCCTGAAAGAGATCTGACAAAGATCCAAAAAAGAGGACTACGAAAAATAACTTAAAGGAGACCGATATAACCAAGTCGGACTCCTACCATTAAAAAAGTTATACAAGTAGTCCCTGAAAGAGATCTGACAAAGATCCAAAAAAGAGGACTACGAAAAATAACTTAAAGGAGACTGATATAACCAAGTCGGACTCCTACCATTAAAAAAGTTATACAAGTAGTCCCTGAAAGAGATCCGACAAAGATCCAAAAAAGGGGACTACGAAAAATAACTTAAAGGAGACCGACATAACCAAGTCGGACTCCTACCATTAAAAAAGTTATACAAGTAGTCCCTGAAAGAGATCTGACAAAGATCCAAAAAAGAGGACTACGAAAAATAACTTAAAGGAGACCGAGATAACCAAGTCGGACTCCTACCATAAAAAAAGTTATACAAGTAGTCCCTGAAAGAGATCTGACCAAGATCCAAAAAAGAGGACTACGAAAAATAACTTAAAGGAGACCGACATAACCAAGTCGGACTCCTACCATTAAAAAAGTTATACAAGTAGTCCCTAAAAGAGATCCGACAAAGATCCAAAAAAGGGAACTACGAAAAATAACTTAAAGGAGACCAACATAACCTAGTCGGACTCCTACCAGTAAAAAGTTATCAACATAATCCCTGAAAAAGACCGAGTAAAGGCCCAGAAAAGGGGATCACAAAAATAACTTTTGAGGGGGACCTACATAAAGAAATCGGTCATAAGGCGCTAAAAATACAAACAAAGAGCGAGGAAACCGAGAAACAAGTCGGACCCCCCACAAGCACGGCCTCAAAAGGATCCAAGCTACAAATGATAAAGCACGCAAACAACCTAAAGAGGCCAGAACAGCAAAATTTCAACAGATATCATGCATAAATACGGCAAAAGCTTCAAGAGGTCACCACAAAACCAACCTCAGAAACTACTTTTGTTTTTCAAACAGAGTTGCAAGACAGACAACTAGAAGCGTCAAACAAAACAAAGTTCAAAAGCCCACAAACCGGGCTATTTACACAAAATATCCAGAAAAAGATCAGCTAAAGATCGGGAGCTTTCCCGGCAGCATCAGTATGAGGAGAAGGCGGACGAGTCTGAAGGGGCACGGCATCTACGGTTCCATCATTCCGGTTCAGAATCTGGCAATCCGGATCAGATGTAACGGGAGGAACAGAGGAGATCGATACCTTAAAAGAAGGCACTGGGGGAGGATCAGTCTCTTCATCATCCTGGTCATCAGGGACAATCTTACCATCTCTCACGATATTATCCAGGCTGATGAGAGTCAAGTCAGCATCAGGAGCAACAACCCGGAACTGCTCCATCAGGTTCTCAGAGGCAGCAGTTACGCTACCCACAAGGTGACCCTGAAGCTCGCTATAATTAACCCGAGCTGTTTCCAACTCCTCCCGAAGATGCATCAATTCCCTATAAGCCGAGACATAGCTATCCATATGTTTCAAAGCCATGTCTTCGGCCAGCTTCAGAGAAGCGGCAAGGGCAATAGAGCTGGCCTTCTCACCCTCCAGTTCCTTCTCCACCTTGGCCAACTTCACCTCCAACTCCTCCTTTAGACCCTTGATTCGATCAAACTCTGACTTGGCCTCCTCCATAAAAGATTTGGTAGCATGAACCGGAATCCCCTGAATTGTTCGAAAAATAGCCGCACCCATGTGGGCCATCTTCACACTATTTTGGGTAATAAAATACAAATGCTTTAAAAGAGACATGTCGTCCATAGAAAGCCCACCATAGGGGGCAATTTGCTGGTCAACAAATTCAATGGCATCAAAGTCCGGAGCATCCAAGTTAAAGGGTTTGGATGTTTTTTGCTTTTTCAAAGGTGGGGCACCAGAAGTAGTAGCAGAAGTTTGAGGAGGATCGACTTGATGAAACTGGGGAGTAGGAATTACTTTCCTCGGCCCAAGGGAACTCGGCACAGGGGGCTTCAGGGGGACCTGTGAAGATTCCTCGCCGGCCACCTTGGCCGAGATGTTCAGAGCAGCAGTTGCCTTCTTTGCCCTTTTGAAGGCCTTCATAGAGTCGTTATTCTTTGACATCTCTACAAAACACAAAAAACAGTCACGACAAAGAATTACAAAAGAGGATGAAAAAGGAAATAAGTACAGAAACAAGTCAGACAAATACCCAAAACAGTCCGAACCAAGGATGGGTTATTCAAAAACCTCTTTGTATCAAGATGGGGCGGCTTCCCCCATAGATCCTCAAGAACAACTACAAAAGCATGCTCAACCTCACTAAGCATTTCCCATGTGTAACGTGGCACTCTTACATTCTTTTGCCACTCTAAAGGAAAAGCAGGCTCATCATTTTCATCAAGAAAAAAGGGGCGGGCCCCCTCAACAGCTCGAACTTTAAAAAAGTAGTTCTTGAAGTCCTTAAAGGACTCATCATACATTGCAAACACTTTATGGCCCTGGGCGGACCGGAATGAAACCCAAGAAGCTTTCTTTTTTGAAGAACCGCCGGGCTTGGCAGAAACAAACAAGTAAAGAAAAAGAGTCTGGGAAGGTGTTACATCTAGTTCACGACAGAGAAGTTGGAAAATTTTAATAAAACCCCAGGAATTGGGGTGAAGCTGGGATGGAGCAATATTACACGACCATAACAGATCGGTCTCAAAAGCAGTAAAAGGAAAAGAAACGTTCAACTGGCTGAAAAAGTATTCATAAGCATAAAAGAAGGGGCGTTCTCCCTCAAAAGAAGTCGGAAAACACACTCTCTCGTCAGAATCAGGGGCAACAAGCTCGTAATCCTCCTCACGGGCATTGTTACCACAAATCCTATGGCGCTTCCTCAGCTCTATGCAAAATTCAGCATCCACAATCGAAACACACAATAAAACAAGGGAGTCCAGCCAATCAGACATCCCCTCAGGAACTCTGGAAGACATCTCTACAATGTTATTGCGAGAAGACATAAGGCCAACTAATCCTACAAAGTAAGAAAAGAAGATAAGGGTTACTACAAACATCTTGGATAAAGGGAGAAAACAACTCGGTCAGTAGAGGAAACAGCAAAAAAGGAAAACCCCAAGATTCAAACCAAAAGTCCTGGGGCATCCTTTGGAGGCAGTAGCAAAACAAGGTTCCCAGAAATACTCTACAGCTTACATCCTAGCATTTCTCAAAAAGGATTCAAAGCAACAAACGCTTTTTCACCAAAGAAAAACACAGCAAATCACTACAAGCCAGCCAAGTAAAAAACATTCCCAAAACATCAAACACGCCAAGCAGAGACCATTAAAGATGCAACCTTTTTTCAAAGATCAGGCAAAAAGCAAAAGCAAGGAACAGATGCAGATTCTCTGACTGAAGCAACAAAACCCTAGGAAAGCCTCGACGAAAATGCCAAAAAGAGCATGAAAGAAAGCAAAACACATTTACAGCGACAAACAAACGCAAGATCATGAAAAGGTTCAAACTTTCAAACATGCAAGATCAAAGCTTCACCAAAAAACTAAAAAGCCGTGAAAGAAGCAAAGAAAATTAGTACCAACCTGAAAATAGCATCAGGCTTCAAGGAAGTTGAGGAAGGAAGGCGAAATCTGGAATTGCTCTCTCAAAAAGTAAAAGAGAAGACACAAGCAAAAGCAGCGTCGCTGGAACTGAAACGCATAACTTGTTTAACCCCAGGTAGAGGCTTCAGAAAAATCAAACAAACACAGAAAAGTTGAAAGCGAGAATGAAGGAGAGAAACCGTTTCTAGGTTTTCAAAATCAAAATAAAAGAGCCAAAGGAAAACGGGGCAATTAATGCTCAAAATTAAAAGAAAAACGTTCTGCATTCAAAGCTGATACAAAGGAATCGACAAAATGATTGAGTTCGGCTTCACCAAAAAAGGACCGAAGTAAAAGGACTCGGCCTCAAAAAGGAAGACCGAGCTCAAGCAGGGGCACTGTTCATACCTGGGTCAAGCTGTCCGACCCATGATGTTCTACAGGGAAAGCGACCGACCTCTTCAGGTTAGGACAACCCGACCTCTTCTCAAAGAGCTCGGCCAAGTCACAGGAAAGCCCAAACAAAGGGCCCAAATAGAGGAACACGCCCCAAATCCTAAAGGCGGCCAAAGCCTACAGAGAAAAGGGTGGTTCCCTTAAAGATAAGATGACCTCACTTAAAAGATAAGAGAAGATAAGATAACTAACTTATCTTATCCACAGAAGGCCACATCTCACCATTATAAATACACTGGAGCACCCAGGTATAACTCATACTCTGATTCTACTCAATACCTGCTTAATACCCTTGCTAACTTAAGCATCGGAGTCCCTTGTAGGTACCCTTCACCCTCCGGGGATGAAGGATCAGCACCACTACCAAGTCCAACAAGTCAGACACATCAGCTCCGGCCACCGTACACCTACCGGACACGCCGGTTCTGACCAACACAGGCGATCTCATCCAAGATCGGCCTACAGTTTCAAGTAACCCTCGGAACACCATCTTTTCCAAGCAAAATATCAAAACTTTATCAAAATCAAAAGAACGACGTAGGAGAAAGAAGACCAATGTGTAGTAGGGAGATAAACGCTGAAGAGATTGAAACAACAACAACGCCGCACCAGGTGATCACCTTTTCGAAGTACCAATAGTCACCTCTGCAAGGAAGGATAAATGTGAAAACAAGAAAACTTGGGAGCAAACGAAAGTAAGGAGTCGCAAACGCAAGAATAGAAGGATAAAAGATGGAAGCAAGAGAAAAAACTAAAAGAAAAGTCTTTTGGCAAATTCAAAATAAAAATAGCGAAATGGCAAAACAAAGGAGTTAAATGGGTTTTAAAAACCCTCGCACGTTCCCAAAGCAAGAAACACACATTTTAAACCAAAAAGGAGTGAAGGAAAACGCTTCACATTCAAGAAGACCCAGACAACCAAAATGCTCGAGCTCGGCTTCCCCGAAAAGGATCAAAGTCTAAAAGACTCGACCTTGCAAAGACCACGCTCAAGCAGAGGCATTGTTCATGCTCTGGGTCGAGCTGTATGACCCGAGCTGATTTATGACAAAGTTGACCGACCTCTTCAGTTCAGGATTATCCGACCTCTTCTCAAAGAGCTCGGCCAAATCACCAGGAAAGCCCAAAAAAGCCCAAACAGAGGAACACTACCCAAGTCCAAGGGCAGCCCAAAGCCTAGAGAGATAAGGGTGGTTCCCTCAACGATAGGATGACTTCACTCAGAAGATAAGATAAGATAACTATCTTATCCCAAAGGAAGATCGCTCTACAACATTATAAATACATTGGAGCACCCACGTATAACTCAAACTCTGATTTTACAAAAAACCTGCTTAATACCCTTGCTAACTTAAGCATCGGAGTCCCTTGCAGGTACCCCCACCCTCTGATGATGAAGGAGCAGCACCACCACCAAGTCCAACAAGTCGAACTCAACCGCTCCGATCAGTATTGAAGATCTCGTCCGGGATCGACCTACAATTTTAGGTAACCCTCGGAACAATATTCTTGAATAAATCAAATAAATCATTAAATAATTTATCATTTAACTTTCAAAAATCTAGGGTCTTACAGTTATTGTGATGGTTGCTTGAAATTGTGGTTTTAGAGAAGTTTGGCTTTTCAATCTATAAAATGATTAATTAGATAAATGATTTAATGAGATTGAAGGGGTTATGTCGTGTTTGAGTTAGATTGTTGTTGGATATGATTGATTATCTTCTATTTGAGTTAGTTTATAACCTTGACATCAAGTCTAAGGTATCATATTAGAGACCTCATACTCGCAAGTCGTATGTAATACCCCAAACCTCACCCGGTGAATGATAAGGGATGTAGAGTAGAGTTTTGGTAGAGTTATTGGTGAGTTTGTTGAGGATTGTAAATTTAAGTTGAGATTATATGGATAATGATGAGAAGCGCGATTAATGTTAAGATTATGATGAGAATTTGATTAAGTTGAGATATGTGCGAAATATTATGATTGAGGATTATGAGAAATATTTTGATAATAAAGGATGATGATGATTGATTTTAATTATTATTGCGGATGAATTGAAATGTTATTAAAGGTGAAATTGATAATGAAATTGATTCTGATTAAGATATACCTAACTGGGTAGATGCAGTGGCATTGTTCCACTTGCTCTGGGTTATGGTTTGAGTCTCTAGGGATATGTAACAACCCCATTTTTCGAGTACTCGAGATCTTTTCTGAAGGCACAGATTTCACTAAAAGATTAGTAAAGGGAACTCAAAGAATATTTTCGTATGGTTAGAAATTTCACAAAAAATTTTTCCTGTTGATAGTATAGTTCCCAACCAACTAACAATACTCAAATCAAATTTAAAAGATTGGTTGTCATAAGTACATACCCCAATGAAAATTAATCGAAGTATTCAAACCTTGGGTCATCTCAAAAGAAATCGCAATGAAGTACTCAATTA
The DNA here is from genome assembly GCF_000817695.3 of Arachis duranensis. NCBI lineage: Eukaryota > Viridiplantae > Streptophyta > Magnoliopsida > Fabales > Fabaceae > Arachis > Arachis duranensis. Next base: position 293,202 of record NW_026264910.1, read on the forward strand.
TTGGCTATGAAGGAATAAGGGGGTTTGATTTATAATTGGCAAGATAAAAAGGTAACAAGAAAGTAAATAACAAGAACTAATAAAATAAAGGAGAAAAACTCTTGGCTAGATATAGAAAATTGAGATCACCATCCTTCTTTACAAACCATACATTGATAATTATGAGGAACCAAGCTCATTAAGTCTACTTCTATACTTGAAGTATGTCAAATGGCTTGATCAAAATAAATCCATAAGTCCTAACCTAGCTACTAATTGACTTAGTAGTAGGCTAGTGTCAATGGTTATCAAATTGACCACATAGGGTTTTCAAATCACCAATTCAATGAAACCCAATGACTCAGGATCACTCAATTCCCTTAGCCTAGGCTAAGAGTAAAGAAAACTACTCAAAAACTAGTGTAAATATTTTAACAAACACCTAGAGTGCAATAAAAGTAAACATCACAAAATGCAAGAATTAATGAAACCCATAATTAACACAAGCAAGAAATCAACAATAGCCATGAAGATAAATATAAAAAGAGCATGAAAACATAAAATTGCATTGAAAGTAAATAGAATCCAACAAGAGTTCATAAATATAAAAGAGAGAAAATAAGAAATTGACAAGAAAAACTAAGAAGATTAAGACCATAGAACAATAAAATGTAAGGATAATTGAAATAAAAACAAGAATTAAAAGTTGGATTTAAGAGAATTTGACCTAAACTACCCTAAATTCTACAGAGAAAGGAGAAATTCTCTCTCTAGAATTCTACCTACAACATGATGAAAACTACACGATGAGTCTCCCTCCTCAATCCCTTGCCATCCTTGGGTTCAAAAGCATCAAAAATGAGTTGGATTGGGACCAAAATGAGCTAGAAATCGCTAGCCACGAGTTGCTTAAAATGGCCCATGCTGATCCAGTGACCCACACGCACGTGCACATTACCTAACTGCAACACAACTATGGCAAATTGCATATTATTTTTAAGCCCCGGATGTTAGCTTTCCAACGCAACTGAAACCACCTCATTTGAATCTCTATAGCTCAAGTTATGATCGATTTAGTACAAAGAGGTCAGCATTGACAGCTTAGCAATTCCTTCATTTCTTCATGAGTTCTCCTTTTTTGCATGCTTTTTCTTCATTCCTTCAACCCAATCCTTGCCTTCTAATCCTGAAATCACTTAACAAACATATCAAGGCATCAAATGGAATTAAAGTGAAATAAAATTAGCGATTTAAAGGCCTAAAAAGCATGTTTTTACTCTTAAGCACAAATTAGGAGAAATTCACAAAACCATGCTATTTCATTGAATAAATGTGAGAAAAGTTGATAAAATCCCCTAAATTTAACACAAAATAAACCACAAAATTGGGGTTTATCAAACCTCCCCACAATTAAACCAAGCATGTCCTCATGCTAAACCATGAAAGACAAGAGAAGGGGTATGAACATTTATTCAATGCAAATAACCTAAATGCACCTATCTACATGCATGCAACTAGATGCAAGATGCTTCTACCTACTTGGTCAAAAGTAAATCAATCTCTAAGAATATGTATGAACAAGTAGGGCTAAGTAGTATGATAACTCATGAATCCTACCAATTCAAATATCAACATAAAGTTCAAATAGACTTGCAAGAAGAAAGCTCATGAAAGCCGGGAACAAGGAATTGAGCATCGAACCCTCACCGGAAGTGTATCCGCTTTAGTCTCTTAAGAGTATAGGGTTGATTCACTCAATTCTTCTCTAGTCATGCTTTCCAAGATTTATTTTTCATCTAACAATCAACAATTATTCAATGCATGCATACATTTATCATGAGGTCTTATTCATAGGTTGTAATGGTCCTAGGGTAATGGTAAGGATGCATATGGTCAAGTGAGCTTGAAATTTGAATCTTTGATTAACCTAAGTGTTCCGAGGGTTACCTGAAACTAAAGGTCGATTTCAGATGAGATCTTCTGTTGCGGCCGGAGTTGTCGTGTCCGACTTGTTGGACTTGGTGTTGCTGCTGATCCTTCATCACCGGAGGGTGGTGGTACCTGCAAGAGACTTCGATGCTTAAGTTAGCACGAGCTTTAGGCAGGTTTTTAGTGTAGAATCAGAGTATGAGTTATACTGGGTGCTCTAATGTATTTATAGTAGTGTGGAATTATCTTCCTTTGATTATCTTATCTTATCTTTGAGTTTATCTTTAAGGGAACTGCCTTTATCCTTTCTAGGCTTTGAATCCCTTTATATTGGGTTGTTTGATGACTTGCATCATCTACCCATCTTTCTTTCATAAAGAAGACCATAAAAGAGCACAAATCTCATTTGATCAATACAATTCATGCATTATTTGATGAATATTATGGTACAGTACTTTGAGATGAGTTATGCTGAATTGCAGGTGAAAAAGGTATCAAAAATGGGTAGAAGAAAAGCAAGAAGCTGGGCGTGTGAAACTGGCATGCCAGTTGAGGGCAAACGCCACAAAAATGCACTGGCGTGGCATGCCAGGAACTAAGCGTGGCACGCCAGTACTAAATTCCAGAAGGTAGATCCAAGCATGCATGTGGGCGTGGCACGCTAGTAATAAATTCCAGAGAGCAAAAAGGAGGACACAAGAAGGGCGTGGCATGCCGGATCCATCAATTACTATGGGCGTGCCACTTGAAGACCTAGGCATGGCACGCCAACTCATTACCTCAAAAAGAACCTCCACTACGGCGTGCCACTTGGTGTCACTTGAAGTCACTTTGGCGTGCCACTTGAAGACCCAGACGTGGCACGCCAAACTTGAAAAGTGCACAGATACATGGGCGTGCCACTTGAGCAACGTGGCGTGGCACGCTGGTGCAATGATCCAGAGAAGGGGGCTGAAGGCAAGTGAAGACTGGGCATGCCACTTGAAGTCGAAGGAGTGGCACGCCAACCTCTCAACCTCACTTAGGCCACTTGAGCAACCGGGCGTGGCACGCCAATGCACAAGAAAACACAAGCAAGAACTGGGCGTGCCACTTAGCGTCGAAGGCGTGCCACGCCAGCCCCAAAAAGTCACTTTGGCATGCCACTTGAAGGCCAAGGCGTGGCACACCACTTACTGGAACGAGACAAGATCATAGGCGTGGCATGCCAACCTTCAGGTGTGGCACACTGGTATAACTTTCCAGAGAGGATGGAAGAGGCCAATTACATGGGGCGTGCCACTTGAGCTCGAAGGCGTGGCACGCCAATCACTATTCTTCACTTAGGCATGCCACTTGAGCAACCAGGTGTGGCACGCAAGTGTCATTCAGAGGCAGGGAAGCATTGGGGCGTGCCACTTGAGTTTGTGGCGTGGCACGCCAGGCAGAGGGGCCATTCACCTAACAAGGGCGTGGCACGTCAACCTTTAGGCGTGGCACGCCAGTTCAATTTTCCAAAGGCAAGGAAAGTAGAGAAATCAAAGGGCGTGCCACTTGAGCTCAAAGGCGTGGCACACCAACACAAGAATGCCACTATGGCGTGCCACTCGAATTCGAAGGCGTGGCATGCCAAGGTTGAAAGAGGGACGAGCGTGCCACTTGAAGGATTGAGAGTGGCACGCCAAGCCATTTTGAAGGGCACGCGACACGCCTGAGAAGTGCCAGCCACGCGCCAGCTAAGAGGTCACATTAATTGAGTGCTTTCTTTCCCTCCAAAATTTAATTTTCCCTTTTCCACTTTTGTAATTCTTTTATTTTACTAGGAGTAGTATATATACCCCAAAAGAGTACTGAAGAAAGGGTTAAGCAGTTAGTTCTAGATCGACTTTTACATTCCACTTTTGAGTACTTTCTAAGTTATCAGTATCTAATTTCCCTCCCATTGATAATAGTGAAATTCTTCTTCTCTTCATCTTCTCTTGATTTGCTAGAAGGAATTTTGTTCTTAATGCTTAGTGTTCAATTATCTTGGGAAAGAGATTGAATACAATTGGGTTTCATGGGAAGCTTGGGAAAGGAAACATGAAACCATGCTTGGAATCCCTTCTCACATTTGAGTAGATTATGGGTTTCGGTGATGGGATACGTGACATATAATCCCCCTCTACCTGGATCTATAAAGGTGTGTGGTATAATCAGGGACCAAGCATATCTCTCTTCATGAGCAATTAGACCAAGGAATTGGCTATTGATCAAGATCTGAGAAATTGAGTCACCAAGGAATTGGGGCTCAATCAATCATGATTGCCAAGAGGTCAGTGAGTTGCATGATTGAAGAAGATCTAAGCTAGATTTGATCCAAAGAGGCAACATCTCCCAATCTCAATGAATTCCCCCATTCTTATCTATCCATTTTTTTATAGCTCAATTTTACCTTCAGCAATTCCCCATTCCCATTTACATTCAAGTCATTTTTGATTCAGTAATTTACATTCTGCAATTTCCATTCATGCACTTTACTGCTTTTCTTTACATTCTAGTCATTTACATTTATGCCATTTACAATTCTGCACTTCACACTATTATTGATCTGCTTGACTAATTCATCAATCAATTAAAACTGTTTCGGTTTGCCAATCTCTGTGGATACGATCCCACTCCACTGTGGGTTATTACTTGGCAATAATTTTGGTGTGCTTGCTAAAAGGACTCGTTCACTAAATTTTTAAAAGGGGGTAGTGAATGAGGATCATCATTGTGTCCCTTCATTTGGGCCTTCTTGGGCGTTTAAGTTGATTTGGCTGAACTCTTTTCAGAAGAGGTCGGGAAACCTGACTCGAGGAGGTCGGTCTTTTCGTCTTCAATCAGCCCGGTTTGCGTAGCTCGACCCAGGGTATGAACAATGCCCCTACTTGAGCTCAGTCTTTCCTTTGAGGTTGTGTCTTTTCTAGACTTTGACCCCTTTTGGAGAAGCTGAGCTCGAGCATTTTTTGTCGATCTCGCCGTAGAACTCCTATTAGTGACTTGAATGCGGAGTGTTTCCTCTTTACTTACAGCACGCATTTGCGCTTTTCTTGGAAACGTGCGAAGGTCAAGAACTCATTAACTCATTGCTGTTTCCTTTGTTTCCCTCTTTGTATCTCATTTTTGAATTTCGAAGCCTCTCTCAGTTTCTCTTCTCCTTGCTCGCTGCAACTTCTTATTTCTTCTTACCCTTTTGTTTTTGCATCTTTGTGCTTCTCTTTTCTTTACTCAAAAAGCGATTGTTGGTGTCGTTTCGGTCGTTGCTTCAGTCTCTGATCAGTTATCGTCCCCTTCTCCTCTGCAGGTTGGTTTTTCTTCTTCTCTTTTTTTTTCTTTCCATACCATTTTTTCTGCATGCCTGTGTTGTTTATGCCTAAAAGTTTTGACCTTCTTTGGATTCGTGTTGGAAAGTTTGAATCTTTCTGCGTTATTGTGCCTGATCGTTGCCGTAATGCGCGCCTTAATGCTTTTTTAGGGTTTTTTGATCCGTCGCTTGTCCTTGTTCCTTTTACATGACTTCTTTATGCGCAGGTCTTTAAATTTTGTTTGTAGCCTTGAAATGATAAACTGTATCTCTGAAAAAGGTTGTATCTTTTGACAATTTTCTGTGCGATCTGTTTGCTGATGGTGGCTTTCTTGCTGTTTTGTGATAAATGTCCTTCACCAGAGAGGGATTTGATCTTTTTTGTGCCTTCCGTAAAGGGATATTTAGGGCTTACCCTATCAATTCTCTTCTTTCCAGGTTCTTGTCTTGCTTATTCTTTCCAAAGGGTGCCCCTGGACTTTGGTGTGAGTCCTGGGGTTTCCCTTTTTACTGTTGTATCCAACTCTTAATGTTCGCATGTTATTATCAGAGTTGTTTTCATACTTGTCCGAGCTGTTTGGTTAGAAACCCATTTTTTCTTTTTTACTGTAGGAATAGTTGACCCATGTCTTCCCGAAAGAACATTGTTGAGATGTCTAACAAGGTTCCAAATGGCATGTCTGAGTAGCTGGACTCTATTGTCTTGATGTGTGTTACTGTGGTTGATCCTGAGTATTGTGTGCGACTTAGGAGGTACCATAGGATTTGTAGTAGTAGGGACCAAGAGAAAAATTACGAGTTGGTGTCACCTGACCCTAAGGAGAGGGTATGTTTTCCTTCCCTAACTCAGGGGGAACGTCTCCTCTTCTATGCTTATGACTACTTTTTTAGCCAATTGAATATCACCATTCCTTTTACCTCTTTTGAGACTGAATTGTTGTGGTCCTGTAACGTAGCTCCTTCTCAACTCCATCCAAACTCGTGGGGTTTCAAAAAGATCTTCCAATTGTTGTGTCAGGAAATGGATGTCCGACCTTCTCAAACTCTCTTTCTTTAACTTTTTGTTTTGACTAAACTTGGGGTAGCCAAGAAGAAGGCTTTATGGATTTCTTTCCGAGTTGCCCAGGGAAAGAAAGTGTTCTCCATGAATGACGAGTCTTTTAGGGATTTTAAAAACTATTATTTCAAGGTCCGAGCTGTTGAAGGAGCTCGGCCTTTCTTTTTGGATGAGAATAACGAACCCACTTTCCCTCTGTGCTGGCAAAAGAATGTGGTAGTGACTAGGTATTCGTGGGTAAGTTTGGATGAGGTCGAGCAGGCCCTTGTGCATGTGTTACAGGAAAATTGGGGAGAGCCTCCTCATCTTGACACGAAGAAGTTCTTGGGGGATCCATCCCTTCTTCGGGCCGAATTGGGTAGTTGCCGATTTCTTTGTAGTTTTGCCTTTGTTCTGTTTGTTTGTTTATCTATCCTTTTCTTTTACTCCAAACTTGATTTTGTTATTTTCTTTTTTCAGCGACGCTGAAAACTTCTGACTCCATGAAGGCCTTTAAGCAGACCAAGAAAGTAACCGCCGCCCAAAATATCTCGGCGAAGGCTTTAAGGGAGGGATCCTCTCAGGTCCTTTTGAAAAAGTCGACCTCGAGCACTGTTGGACCGAGGAAGGTTATACTTACTCCTCAAGTTCATGTGATTTCCACTGATCCCCCTCAGCCGACCTCTGGTGCTGCCTCTTCCCCTACTGCCGGTCCTCCTCTGAAGAGGCAGAGGACTGTTGAACTCTATGACCTGGATGCCCCTGATTTTGATGTTGTGGGGTTTGTTGACAATCAGATAGCTCCTTATGGCCGACTTCAGATGGACGATGTGTCCATCTTTCACCACCTGGATTTTATCACCAGTAGTAGTGTTCGGATGGCTTACATGGGTGCGGCTTTGTTTCACTCGATCCAAGATTCTCCCGTCCATGCGACGAAGGCCTTTATGCAGGAGGCTAAGTCGGAATTTGACAGGATTAAGGGGCTGAAGAATGAGCTTGATGCAAGGGTCATCAAATTGGAGCTGGATGTGGAAAATGAGAAGGCCCGAGCTACCGCTGCTGAGGCCACTACAAATCTGGCTGAGGAGATGGCGATGAAGCGCAAAGAGAGCTATGTTTGAACTTACGGTGAGCTGCTTGAGACCAGGGAGAGGCTGGAGTCTGCTCGTGCTGATTATGCTGAGCTCCAAGGCCATCTTGTGGGTAGTGTGACCGATGCTTGTGAGAACTTAAAAGCTCAGGTTCGAGTTCTTGCTCCTGAGCTCGACCTGACTCTTTTTAGTGTGGATAACATCATGGAAGATGGTAAGATTGTCCCTGCCCCGGATGAAGATGAAGAGGAAGGTCCTCTCCATGCTCTGCCAGTCAAAGCTTCTGCTGCCACTACTTCTTCCACCCCTGCTGCCGAGGTCAACCATCCCGAGTTTGATCCTGATATTCAAGTTCTAAATCAGGAGGATGGAACTGTGGATGCGACCCCTTTGAAGATCGTCCCTCCCTCTTCAACTCAGGATATTGCTACTGAAGAGATCTCGGATCCTTTGTGATTTCTAATGTATTTTTATAGCCCGGCTTGTGGGCTTTTGAACTCTGATTTTTTGTAACTATTACATAGTTTGGCTTCTTTGTTGATATTTTAGTTGCTCTTATGCAACTTGATTTTGAAAAACAAAGTATCCTTAAACTCTTAGGCTTCCACTTGGGTGGCCTTTTGAGTCTTTTAGATTATGTCTGTGTTTTGATATGTTTGATTGCTCCTCTGCAATTTCTGTGAATCTGCGAAGAGTGTCGACACTTTGTTGTCTGACCTTCATTTGTTCATTTTCTGCTTGGTCGAGGTGATCTTTGGGGCTAATTTGTCCAACAACTTTTTAGTATTCTCGTAGAACCTTTTTAGTTAGTCTGAACAATTTTGATAGCCTTGTTGTGGAGTCGCGGCTTTTTGGGCAAAACTGTGATCTTTCTATGGATAACATGTGATCGAAAAATATGAAGAGGAGATGAAGAAATCTTGTGAAGAACAACAAACCTCCTCCATGAAATTACTATTAAGTCAAATGTTGAATGTGAAGGAGAAAGTGGAAAAGCAAGAAAGTGAGGAGGACAATTGATGACCGGATAATTTATACGCTTTTTGGCATTGTTTTTAGGTAGTTTTTAGTAAGATCTAGCTAATTTTAGGGATGTTTTCATTGGTTTTTATGCTAAATTTACATTTTTGGACTTTACTATGAGTTTGTGTGTTTTTCTGTGATTTCAGGTACTTTCTGGCTAAAATTGAGGGACCTGAGCAAAACTCTGATAGAAGGCTGACAAAGAACTGCTGATGCTTTTAGATTCTGACCTCCCTGCACTCGAAATGGATTTTCTAGAGCTACAAAACTCCAAATGGCATGATCTCAACAGCGTTGGAAAGAAACATCCAGAGCTTTCCAGCAATATATAATAGTTCATACTTTATTCGAGATTAGATGACGCAAACTGGCGCTCAACGCCAGTTCTATGTTGCATTATGGAGTCAAACGCCAGAAACACGTCACGAACCAGAGTTGAACGCCAAAAACACGTTACAACGTGGCGTTCAACTCCAATAGAAGCCTCTGCACGTGTAAAGCTCAAGCTCAGCCCAAGCACACACCAAGTGGGCCCCTAAAGTGGATTTTTGCATCAATTACTTACTTCTGTAAATCCTAGTAGCTAGTCTAGTATAAATAGGACATTTTACTATTGTGTTAGACATCTTTGGTCTCAGTTTTAATCTATTATTCGTCTTAGGAGACTATTGATCACGTTCATGGGGGCTGGTCATTCGGCCATGCCTGGACCATCACTTATGTATTTTCAACGGTGGAGTTTCTACACACCGTAGATTAAGGGTGTGGAGCTCTGCTGTACCTCGAGTTTTAATGCAATTACTACTATTTTCTATTCAATTCAGTTTATTCTTGTTCTAAGATATTCATTGCACTTCACCATGACAAATGTGATGATCCATAACACTCATCATCATTATCACCTATGAACGTGTGACTGACAACCACTTCCGTTCTACCTTAGACCGAACGCATATCTCTTAGATTCCATCAGAATCTTTGTGGTATGAGCTAGAATTGATGGCGGAATTCATGAGAATCTGGAAAGTCTAAACCTTGTTTGTGGTATTTTGGGTAGGATTCAGGGATTGAATGACTGTGACGAGCTTCAAACTCGCGATTGTTTGGCGTGATGACAAACGCAAAAGAATCAATGGATTCTATTTCGACATGATCGAGAACTGATAGATGATTAGTCGTGATGTGACAAGAGCATTTGGACCTTTTTCACTGAGAGGATGGGATGTAGCCATTGACAACAGTGATGCCTTACATACAGCTTGCCATGGAAAGGAGTAAGAAGGATTGAAGGAAGGAAGTAGGAAAACAGTGATTCAACAGGGATAAAGCATCTCTATATACTTATCTGAAATTCTCACCAATGATTTACATAAGTATTTCTATCTTTAATTTCTGTTTATTTATTATTATTATTCAAAAACTCCATAACCATTTGAATCAGCCTAACTGAGATTTACATGATGACCATAGCTTGCTTCATACCAACAATCTCCGTGGGATCGACCCTTACTCACATAAGGTTTATTACTTGGACGACCCAGTGCACTTGCTAGTTAGTTGTGCAGAGTTGTGAAGAAAGTGCTGAGTTAGTAGATGCGCATACCAAGTTGAATGCCATTGTTAGAGATCACAATTTCGTGCACCAACAATCAAGGAAGTCCAAACTCAAGTGAAGCAAAAAATCACATGAAGGAAGGGCTCATGGAACCACCAATTCAAGAGGCTCCTAATGAAGAAATCACTCCAATAATCACACAACCACCAATTCTTTAATTCAAGGAAGTGAAGGCAATTAACAAAAGCACCGAGACGTGGATTGTGACCAAGATACCAAGGACAACATTCAAGAGAAGGTCAACCACAAGCAATCCAACCCCTGGACCACTAGCAAGCAAGCTCAATCAAGCCATGTACAAAAGGAGGCTTGCTGAGAGGAAACCAAGAAAGGGGACAATAGCTGAATCTTCTCCCCCCTTGAGGTCATTCTTCTTAACAAATTGGAAGAAGAGGAAGAAAGTGAAGAACAGGTAGACAGTAGGTACATTTCTTCTCCTTGCTTTGTTTAAATTTCAATAAATTGGCATATGGTTACATTCTACGTTTGGTGTTGCCCTGCAACAATTTGTTTTCAGTCTCTTGGGATGATTGCATCAATTCTACATGGAAGTGACACACTAAGATTCTAGGTTTGGTGTGCCACTTAATTCTCTATGCAATTTATTAAGCAACACCACTTCTGCATAATCATAATGCCTTTGCAGTGTTATTTTTCTTTTGGTTTGGCACTTTATTATTCTGTTTACTTTAGTTATTTCTTTGTTTAATGCTTTCACTTATTTTTCTTCTTAACTATTTTTGTTAATACATCACCAAGAGATCCTTATTCATGACAGATGCTTCACTTGGTGATTGTAGTAAACAAATGATAGTTTCATTTAGTTTTAGTTCAAATAAATTGACATATGATTGCATTCTAAGTTTGGTGTTGCTATGCAACAAAATTTTGTTCCAATCTTTATTAGATACTTGCATCAATTTCAAGTGAGAGTGTCACACTAAGTTTGGTGTGCCACTTATATGCCACTTATATCTTTATGCAATGTATCATGTACACCATTTTATTTTTGCAATCACAATGTCTTTGTTTCTCTGTACCTTGATAGTTACTCTTAATTTCGCTTGCTTAAGCACATGTATTACTAACATTTCATTGTGTAAGACATTCATGTTCCATCTTAGCCCCATAGCCATTGTTCTAATTGTTGCCTGAGAAGGAGCAAGCATTCTAAGCTGGTATGGGAAGGAGAAGAATGGGAGGAAAATGATAACAATAGAGAAGATGAACTACAAGGTTGTAAAGTTCCTTTTCCTCTCATTTGCACTCCCTCAAAGCTCAAGGTTCTGAGCATCAATGATTAGAGAGTCAAAGAAAAGAAAAAAAAATGAGCTTAATGAAGTCCTCTAATTCAAATGCTTGTGGTGCTTATGTATCAAGTGGTAATACTTGAAAAAAAAGCATTTAGAATCGTAGCTTTGTTATTAACTCATGAGACAAATCACCCAAAAAGAGAAGCTAATAAGAAAATCAAAAGCTTGTTTCAAGGAAGAATTATAAGGAAAAAGATTTCATAAATTGAACTAGATAGAAGCATCAATCATTTACATTTCTTTTGTGATTGTAGCATGCTTAGAAAACTAGCTTACCATGAGCATTAACTTGCTATTCTTCTCACCTTGGATTCTCAATCTTTATTGCATGATTCTTTTCTTGCTTGGGGACAAGCAAGGTTTAAGTTTGGTGTTGTGATGACATGTCATCATGTCATATTTTTCTATGCTTTTTCATTCAAGAAATTGATAATTAGTGCTTAAATGTTGCATTATTTTATGCTTAAATGCTATATTTCTTTGATCTTTTGATTTGATAAATTTTGTTGGAAATAAGAAGAAAAAGAAGCAAAAAAGCACAAAATAAGGCACTAGCACCAACAGCATGGAGTTAAGTTAAGTTTACTTAACTGATCGCCCAAAGGGAGTGAAGAAGGCACTAGCGCTCAGTTAGAACATTTTAACTTAACTTTTTCGGGCTTTTATAAAGCATTGTGACAACATGACTATGCCTCCTTTAAAGGGCAATAACTTGAGCTACAGATGTCAAATTGATGCGATTTTAGTTGCGTTAGAAAGCAGATGATGACAAGTCATCATATACCCATTTTCTATGCTTTTTCATACAAGAAATTAATGATTTGTGCTCAAATATTGAATGCTTTTTGTACTTAAATGATATATTTTCTTGATATTTTAATTTTATAAATCTTGTAGGAAATAAGAAGAAAAAGAAGCAAAGAAGCACAAAAAAAGGAGAAAAAAAGAGCTTTGGGGTACACTTTGAAGTTGGGGTACACTTTGGAGCCTTAGGCCACGCTTTTAAAAGCGTGGCCCATGACTAAATCAAGGAAGGAAGCAGCCAGCACGATTCTGCCCTGCCCTTGCCAAGGGCAGGATCGTGATGCACATTAAGGATTGGAAGCAAAATTTTCGCTAAGTTAAAATCTGGGCGCAAACAGCATGACCATGCCTACTTCAAAGGGCTATAACTTGAGCTACAGACGTCCGATTGATGTGCTTCCAGTTGCGTTGGAAAGCTGACATTCAGAGCTTTCCAACGATATATAGAAATCCATATTTGGCGCACAATTGGGGCAGGAACGAGAGGCATCTTTAAGGGCCAAAAATAAGCAAAAAGAAGCCAAGGAAAATGATGTAGCGTGTTTGCCTCCTCCGTGATTCGAACTTGGGACATGAAGGAAGGAACATTGCCCTGCCCTCCGCGAGGGCAGGGCAGCATTGTGTGTGGCGCACCAAGAAGCACCAACGCGTGCACCAATTTTCTCCCTTGGCAGCACCAAGCGCGCGCACCAACTCGTCCCTGGCGCACCAAACCTTTCCTGCCCTGCCCTTGGCACGGGCAGGGCAGCCTCTCACGCACCACGCCGCACCAAATCCACGCACCAAGCTTCAATTTTCTGCCCTGCCCTCCACAAGGGCAGGGCAGCCTCCTGGGAGTGACTTGTCATGGGCCAAATTCAATCAAAATTCAATTCAAATTCCCTTTGAACTCAAATCTTCACCAATTGAACCAAGGCCATCCAAGATCCATTAACCTCAAATCCAAAGCAAGCAAAGCCCACTCAACATGACTCAAAGGCACATGGATCAATTAGATTATGATTTTTATTTTGTTTTAATTTCATTTTCATTTTTCATTTTGTAAAGCCTATATAAAGGCATCATTTTCATCTTTGTGGGGGAGCTATTTTTTCCTTTATTCTTCTTCTGTCTTAAATTTGGGATTGAGAGTGAAGGAATTCTGTTTCATTCTTGATCTAAGATTGCTTTCTGTTCTTTTTCTGCATAATTCAGTGAATTGAGTTTTAGATCCAAGTTTTTCTCTACGGCTTTCATCTTCCTTTCTTCTTCAATTTGTCTTCTACCTTGATCAAGGAAGGGTTTGAGATCTAGACTTGTTTTCTAGTCTCATTGATTCCCTGAGATCAACTTTATTTTGAAATTGAGTTGAGTTCTTGGCTGCTCTTCTATTTTTACTGTTACATTGGCTTTCAATTTACTTTCAAGCAATTTAATTCTTCTGCACTTGTTCTTCATTTTAGATTTCTGTTCATGATCCCAATTTCCTTTCCTGCATTCTGCACTTTCACATCTTTGTTCACATTGAGCTTGATTTAATTTTCTGCACATTTACATTTTCTGCAATTTAAATTTATAGTTGCTTAATCTATTGCTTTCATTTAATTTCCAGCACCCAACCCCCCTTTACTTTTCATGCAATTTATATTTCTTGTCATTTAAGATTCTTGCAATTTTACTTACTTGCACTTTAAGTTTCAGTCATTTACTTTCTTGTTCTTTAAGTTTCTGCACATTTACTTTTCTGTTCTTTATCTTACTGCATTTCTCCCTTCCCCCTTTACATTTACTGTCATTTAATTCTTGTTAAAAACAAATCACTCAACCAAAACTTGATTCGCTTGACTAAATCACCCACTAAACTAAAATTGCTCAATCCTTCAATCCCTGTGGGATCGACCTCACTCTTGTGAGTTATTATTACTTGATGCGACCCGGTACACTTGCCGGTGAGTTTTGTGTTGGAAATTCGTTTTCCACACATCAAGTTTTTGGCGCCGTTGCCGGGGATTGATTAGATCGACAATGATTAAGTGGGTGAGAAGTCTAGATCAAGCATTTCTTTTTTTATTTTTGTTCTCTATTTTAAATTGATAGCAAGGTGTTTGAGTTATTGCCTCACTAAGAAATTCTTTCTCTGTGACATGAATTTCAAATTTCATTGATGTTTACAAAATACAAATGGAGTTCAACTCATCATATGGTCAAACAAAATTTTATGGGATATCATCCACCATCACCAATATCTAATGATGGCTGGGAATATCACCAAGAGAATACACATTCTGAGCACTCCAACTCATGGAGATTTGCTTCAGAGACACAAGATGAGCAAGAGAATCATATGGTATACTTTCCACCACCACAAAATGATTCAAGTCATTATTCTAATGGTGGCTGAGAGTATCACCAAGGAATGTCATTATCCTCATGGTGGATGGGAGTATCACCAAGAAACTGCAAATTCTGAGCAGTCAAATCACATGAAAAATTATCCACCCTTACTTCCCAGTTTCTCATTTCAAAATTCTTCATCATTTGATTATGCCTCAACACAAAATTCCCTCCAAGATCCATACAACTCATCTCACCAACCACAAAATTACTCTCAACCTTTATCCTTTGAGCTAGTGGCTGAGGATCCCCTTCAAAAGTCCAGACAATTATTGGAAAGACAAGAACAAATTTTGGAAGAACAAAAACAACGCTGGACAGAACAAGAATTCCTCCTCAAGAAAACAGAAGGGCATGTAGAGCAAAGGAAGATTCATTCAGGATCACCAAGTGTTAAGGATGAGGAACAATCTGTGAGTGAAGAAGAGGAAGAAGAGGTTCCTATATCAATTGAAATTTCAATGGAGGAAGAGCAAGATGAGGAGGCTACTGTATCAAGTGAACTTTCAATGAAGAACAAGGTGGTTGAAAATGAAATTGCACTTGAGATGACAAGGGAACATGAAGACTCACAACTCTCACAAACTTTCCTGACCCAACAACTCTCAACACTTGAATCCATGATTGAAAGGTATGAAGAGGAGATGAAGAAAGCTTGGGAAAATCAACAAACCTCCTCCATGAAAGAGTTATTAAAGCAAATGTTGAGTGTAAAAGAGGAAGTGGAAGAACAAGCTAGTGAGGATGACACTCAAGAGAAGTCAAACTCAAGTGAAGCAGAGAAGTACATAGAAGAAAAGCTCATGGAACCACCAATGCAAAAAGCCCTGGATGAATACAAAACTCCAATAATCACACAACAACCAAGTCTTGAATTCAAAGAAGTGAAGGCAACTAACAAGAACACCAATTCTGTCCCTAATCCAGCAAGCAAGACCAATCAAGTCATTTGCAAAAGGAAGCTTGCTGAGGAAAGGCCAAGACAAGGGACACTAGCTGAATCTTTCCCTCCTTTGAGGTCATTCCTCTTAACAAACTGGAAGAAGAGGAAGAAAGTGAAGCACAACATGTCAAGCTAATGACACTAAAAGAGCACTTGTTGGGAGGTAACCCAACCGTAGGTATAATTTCTCTTCTCTGCTTTGTTTTCTTTCTTTACTTTGTTTAAATTCAATAAATTGGCATATGGTTACATTCTAAGTTTGGTGTTGCCATGCAACACATTTTCAATCTTTTTGGATGATTGCATCAAATCAAAAATGAAAGTGATGCATCAAGATTCTAAGTTTGGTGTGCCACTTATTTTTCTATGCAATTCATTCAAGCAACACCACTTGTTTACATAATCATAATGCCGCTGTAGTGTTATTTTTTTTAGTTAGACAATTTTAGTTTTCTTGATTGTTTTAGTCATTTCCTTGTTTTTAATGCTTTCTTTTATTAACTGTGTTTGTTAATACATCACCCAAACATCATTACTCATGATATATTCTTCACTTGGTGATTGTATTCAACAAATAACAGTTTCTTTTGTTTAGTTTTAGTTCAAATAAATTGACATATGGTTGCATTCTAAGTTTGGTGTTGCTATGCAACAAAATTTAGTTCCAATGCTTACTAGATACTTGCATTAATTTCAAGTGAAAGTGTCACACTAAGTTTGGTGTGCCACTTATATTTTTTATGCAATGTATCATGCACACCCTCTTATGTTTGCAATCAAAATGTCTTTGTCTCTTGTGCCTTGATTGTTATCTTTAATTTTGCTTGCCTAAACACATATGCTACTGACATCCTTTTGTGTGAGACATTCATGATCCATTTAAGACCCCACCACCATTGTTCTAATTGTTGCTTGAGGATGAGAAAGCACTCTAAGTTGGCAAGGGAAGGGGAAGAATTGGAGAAAAAGGACAACAATAATGAAGATGAACTACAAGGTTGTAAAGTTCCTTTTCCTCTCATTTATTTCCAACACTTTAAATTGCATGATTGTCTTTATATTTTCTGTATACATGTGTGGTATGACTAAGCATAGCTTAAATTTGATTTGAAATATGTTGTTGTGACATTATGACTACCAACTTGAGTTTTGTGAATTCAAAAGCAAAAAAGCATCATGATCATAAACAAACAAGGAATTAAAGAAGAATTTAGCATGTGCATACAAGTATTGGAAAGCTAGTATGCTTAATTGTTGCTCAATTGCATTGGATTTTATTTAATTGAAGATTTTCATCTAGTATATTTTGTGAAATC
>NW_026264910.1:310240-322894 GCF_000817695.3 Arachis duranensis
GTTTAAGTTTGGTGTTGTGATGACATGTCATCATATACCTATTTTTCTATGCTTTTTCATACAAGAAATTGATGATTTGTGCTTAAATATTGAATGCTTTTGTGCTTAAATAGTATATTTCCTTGATCTTTTAATTTTATAAATCTTGTAGGAAATAAGAAGAAAAAGAAGCAAAGAAGCACAAAAAAAGGAGAAAAAAAGAGCTTTGGGGTACACTTTGAAGTTGGGGTACACTTTGGAGCCTTAGGCCACGCTTTTAAAAGCGTGGCCCATGACTAAATCAAGGAAGGAAGCAGCCAGCACGATTCTGCCCTGCCCTTGCCAAGGGCAGGGCAGAATCATAATGAAGCAACGTGAGGATGAAGCAAATTTTGGCTAAGTTAAAATCTGGGCGCTCACAGCATGACCATGCCTACTTCAAAGGGCTATAACTTGAGCTACAGACGTCCGATTGATGTGCTTCCAGTTGCGTTGGAAAGCTGACATTCAGAGCTTTCCAACGATATATAGAAATCCATATTTGGCGCACAATTGGGGCAGGAACGAGAGGCATCTTTAAGGGCCAAAAATAAGCAAAAAGAAGCCAAGGAAAATGATGTAGCGTGTTTGCCTCCTCCGTGATTCGAACTTGGGACATGAAGGAAGGAACATTGCCCTGCCCTCCGCGAGGGCAGGGCAGCATTGTGTGTGGCGCACCAAGAAGCACCAACGCGTGCACCAATTTTCTCCCTTGGCAGCACCAAGCGCGCGCACCAACTCGTCCCTGGCGCACCAAACCTTTCCTGCCCTGCCCTTGGCACGGGCAGGGCAGCCTCTCACGCACCACGCCGCACCAAATCCACGCACCAAGCTTCAATTTTCTGCCCTGCCCTCCACAAGGGCAGGGCAGCCTCCTGGGAGTGAATTTCATGGGCCAAATTCAATCAAAAATTCAATTCAAATTCCCTTTGAACTCAAATCTTCACCAATTGAACCAAGGCCATCCAAGACCCATTTCCCTCAAATCCAAAGCAAGCAAAGCCCACTCAACATGACTCAAAGGCACATGGATCAATTAGATTATGATTTTTATTTTGTTTTAATTTCATTTTCATTTTTCATTTTGTAAAGCCTATATAAAGGCATCATTTTCATCTTTGTGGGGGAGCTATTTTTTCCTTTATTCTTCTTCTGTCTTAAATTTGGGATTGAGAGTGAAGGAATTCTGTTTCATTCTTGATCTAAGATTGCTTTCTGTTATTTTTCTGCATAATTCAGTGAATTGAGTTTTAGATCCAAGTTTTTCTCTACGGCTTTCATCTTCCTTTCTTCTTCAATTTGTCTTCTACCTTGATCAAGGAAGGGTTTGAGATCTAGACTTGTTTTCTAGTCTCATTGATTCCCTGAGATCAAATTTATTTTGAAATTGAGTTGAGTTCTTGGCTGCTCTTCTATTTTTACTGTTACATTGGCTTTCAATTTACTTTCAAGCAATTTAATTCTTCTGCACTTGTTCTTCATTTTAGATTTCTGTTCATGATCCCAATTTCCTTTCCTGCATTCTGCACTTTCACATCTTTGTTCACATTGAGCTTGATTTAATTTTCTGCACATTTACATTTTCTGCAATTTAAATTTATAGTTGCTTAATCTATTGCTTTCATTTAATTTCCAGCACCCAACCCCCCTTTACTTTTCATGCAATTTATATTTCTTGTCATTTAAGATTCTTGCAATTTTACTTACTTGTTCTTTAAGTTACTTGCCAATTTACTTTCTGCATCTTTAAGTTTCCTGCCATTTACATTTTGCGATTTAAAGTTCATTGCTATTTACATTCTGCTGCAACAAATCTCACTCACCAATGTTAGCTTGACTAAACTAATCACCCACTAAAATTGCTTGATCCATCAATCCCTGTGGGATCGACCTCACTCTTGTGAGTTATTATTACTTGATGCGACCCAGTACACTTGCCGGTGAGTTTTGTGTTGGAAATTCGTTTTCCACACATCAGCAGACATTCAGAGCTTTCCAACGATATATAGCAATCCATATTTGGCATACAATTGAAGCACAAGTGAAAGGCATCTTTAAGGCCTAAAAATCAACCACAAAATGCAACCAGCAACGTTAGAAGTGGGAGCCCCTCTGCAAAGCAAAGTAGCGCTATTATTGTGCAAGGAAATTCACCAAATTGGCTCCACCAGGATTCAAACCAAGGAGCTCCTCTCTTGCAAGGAAGGAGTGCTCTACTTGGCCAAAGAAAATAGAACCAATTTGACTCACCCAAGGTTCAAACTGGGAGCTCTCTCTCTACAAGGCAGGGGCGCTCAGTTAACTTAGTTAACTTAGCGCTATGAGGGCTGCCCAAGGAAGCTTTGTCATGCAAGCAAAATGGGCCAAGGACAAGCACATGTAGCGCTCAGTTAGAAAATTCTAACTTAACGCTACCCTGGAGCAAGAGACGGACTAAAATGAGCCTGGGACCAAGACTTGGAGCGCTCAGTTAACTTAGTTAACTGAACGCTCCCCTGGGAGCTGCACCATGGCACTATTTCAATCAAAAAGCCATTTTGGATCCACTCTTCTTCAAATCCAAAGCAAGCAAAGCCCAATTGACATCACTCAAAGGCACAAGGATCAATTAGATTAGGAATTTCATTTTAATTGTAATTTGTTTTCAATTTCAATTTCATTTTGAATTTTGTATCACAATTTTCATAGTTTTAGATGTAGTTTTTAGAGAGAGATGCTCTCTCCTCTCTCTTCGGATGTAGGATTAGGATTCCTCTTAAAGGATTTAGGATTTATTATTATTTCAACTTCCAATTTTTCTTCTCCATCACAGGTTCAATATTCCTTTATTTTAACTTCTCTTATTTTTAATTATATATATTGCCAATTTAGCTTATTGATGCTTGGGATCTATCCAAATTATTTTCATTCAAGTAGATTTTATATTATTGGCTTTAATTGATTAACTGGAAGCTCTTGAGTTATCAACTATTCATGATTGATTGCTATGTCAGCTAATTAACCGGAATTCCACTAACTCTAGTCTTTCCTTAGAAGTTGGCTAGGACTTGGGAAATCTAACCAATTGGTTCACTTGACTTTCCCTTGCTTACGCAAAGGTTAACTAAGTGGGATTAACTTTCATTCTTATAGGAGCAACTAGGATAGGAATTCCGAATTTTCATATCTTACCAAGAGTTTATTTTATAGTTATTTATTTATTTTAATTGTCATTTGAATTACTTGTCGTACTTTTTCCTTATTTCCAAAACACCCAATTTTACCTTTTTCATAGCCAATAATAAGAACATACCTCCTTGCAATTCCTTGAGAAAACGACCCGAGGTTTGAATACTCGGTTATAAATTTTAAAATAGTTTGTTATTTGTGACAACCAAAACGTTTGTAAGAAAGGTTGATTGCTTAGTTTAGTAACTATACTTACAAGGAGAGTTTACTATAACTTCTAAACCATCAATCTTCAGTTCCTTCAAAATGGCGCCGTTGCCGGGGAATTGCAAATGTGTGCCTTATTATTGGTTATTGTAAATATTTTTCAAAAAAAAATATTTTTCTTTTACTTGTTTCTTTGTTTTCTCTCTTCCCTCTTATTTCTGATATCTATTATGAATTCTCACCCCTCTCGCTTTGAGTTTGGTTCTAATTTTGTCGCAAGGAATGGAAGCTACAGGACTATGCATCAAGGTCTAGGCAATGAAAGATGGATGGAGCCACAAGGATCCGATCAACCCTTTAGGCAACAACACCCTCCTAGATATCATGGACAAAGACCATTCTACAATGCATACCCAACTGATAGATTTGGTGGACTGCCTTCTAACTACCAACAAGCCCCACCCTGTGCTCAGAGGCCATCCTCTCGACATAACTTCGAACCACCACGCTCACAAGCTTCTTTTCACCATTCACTACCACATGATCCTTATCCACCCCAACGCCAATCTAACTATTCCCAAGAACCACCACACACCTATGCACCATGTCCATATCCATCAAGCCAAGAATCACAGGTTCACCTCGAAGAATCAGTAAAACAATTTAATGCAACCCTTCATCAACTGGAGCAAGCAATAAGTCAATTTTCTTCCAGACGCTCAGACACTCAACAGACTCCCATGGCTTCATATGGAGAATCTAAAGAAGAACGCAGCACGAAAAAGACACTAGAAACTCCAGTAGACAACATAGAGCATAACTTCGTACTGAAACAAGTATAGGACGCTGTCATTGTAGAATAAGAAGAGTTTGATGAAGATTTAGGAGATGCTGAACCTCCACAGGAACACAGAGTCATGGAAAACTCCGTCAAGGATGTTACAATTGATGCTAAAGAGGATGTTGCACAGCCTCCAATGCAGATATCTTATGAAGAACTGGACGGAGTAACTCAAGACGCATGTTTCCTTGATGATGATAGTCACCAATCAAGTCCTCATAGTGATGAACTTGCACCCGCAAGTGAATTCTTTGAGACAGAAGAATCTTCTCCAAGTAAATACGAAGATGATGTAGAGGTCGACTTTTCTCAACCTCCTAATTATGACTCAAGTGATGAGGAAGATATGGAAGACTTTGACCAGGACATGGCTGGAATGGAAAAGGTTTGCAAGGAAGTGGAGGAATTCACTGAAGACCACAAGGGAGTAGAGCTTGCAAAATCACTGAAAACACTGACCCCAAGGCCACTACCACCCAACACAAACCTCAAGTGGGTAAAATCCTTGACTTTCATCCTCAATTTCCCACTTGAATATGGTTTGCTTGAAACAAATGGCCAGCTTAGAGCTCTTTGCGGCTTTAAGAGAAAAAGGGAAATGAATCGCACTCAGCGTTGGTATGCAAGATTCAATGAGGTTTTGCACTTCAATTTGAGGTGTAGGAATTGGTGTCAAGCTCAATTTAAAGGATCTCGGAAACTGTTTGGTCACTGCAGTGAGAATTCGGATTACTCATCACCCGACTGGAATGATGTAGATCAAGACAAAGACGAGTGTAGAAGAAAAGTTTGGGATCCTGGAGTCTATTCTGACATTTAACACTCCGGGAGCCTGCAAGCCTGTTTGAACTCACACAAGGGCTTTACGTACTTTGTTTGGGACCCCGGAGGATGCTGGCAATCCAAACACTGGTGGAGATTTCTGGACGAATTCAAGCACAAGCCACCATAACAGGAAGCTCATCAAATGTCCAACTTAAAGACTTTAACTAAAAGTGCTAGGTGGGAGACAACCCACCATGGTATGATCGTTCCTTCTCTATTTTACTCTGTTTTTATATTTCGTTTGAACGTGAATTTCTGCATAACGTTTATTGCATTCTGCATTCTGCATATTAAAAAAAAGGGTGTGCGACGCGACCGCATCACTCATGCGATCGCGTTAGTTGCGACAAAACACCTTCCACGCGTCCGCGTCATCCACGCGGTCGCGTGACCTGGAAATCGGTGTAAAGATCCAACGCCCAGAAAGCTGGGCTGGATTCGTGTGGCCATTGTGAGTTTCGCACAAAATGAACCACACAGTCGCGTCCCTGACGCGATCGTGTTACATGCACAAACACTAATCCCACGCGACAGCGTGAGCGACGCGATCGCGTCGCGTGGATAGCACACCACCCCAAAGGAGACAGAGAGTTGCACTGAAGCGACGCTGGAATTGTGCGTTTCGCACGATTTCTAGCGACGCGATCACGTCGGCTACGCGATCGCGCCATTCATTATTTACCAATCCCATGCGATCGCATCAGCCAAGCGATCGCGTCAACCCCCATTTCACCCCGGCCATGTGATCGCGTCACCCTCCCAACCCTTTTCCTTCCTCTCTTTTCTCCACAACCACCACCCACAACTTCGAGCAACCACCACCGCCCACCGCAACTCCCGACGACCACCCAGAACCACCACCACCACCCTCAACCCCTATCCGCCCACAACCACCACCCTCAACCCCCGTCCCAACCCTTTCCCTCCTACCCCCATTACCCTTCCCGAAGCCCCTGCCTCTGAACAGCTACCACCTCCGCCGCGTCGGACGCCACCACCACCATCCCCCAGCCACCTCTCTGCCCCGCCTTCATTCATACGTCTACCAGGTTCCGCAGAACGCCACCCTTCTATCATTCTTAGTTAATTCCATATTTTTTCTGTTTATGTTTATCATTAGGCTAGTTAGATATGCAGGTTGTAGTGGATTCTAGGTTGTTAGGTAGCTTAGGATGTGGTTAGTGGATTTAGGCCTCTTTAATTGTGCTGTTTGTGCTTCTTGTTTTCTAATTTTTGTAATTCTGTTGTGTTGTTTGTACTGTTCATATGCTGTAATTTCTTTCTTTCATGCTGCTTTTTACACTGCTTTTTCATGTTCATATTCCTTATATGTAATTGCAGCTATATTTTATTTCGTATGAACTATTCTGATTGCTGTTTATTTTCTAGGAACATCCAATTTTAGCCGAAATGCTGCCCAAAATTTCTGTAAACTGTTTTGTTTCCATTCATGTCTTGGTTTTGGGTACTTTGAACTCTGCTTTACTCTGCTTTTACCCAACTAATTCATGGATGACAGAGCAAGCTTTCTTATTCTTTTTTAATTTCCTGGTTTATTAATTACATCTTGGATTATTCAATCACACTTTTTGATATTTTCATTTGATTCATCCCTAACTTCCTTGTTTGAATTTAAGTTATCTATTGCTTTTATTTGTGAATTTTCGTTACTTAGAAAATGTTAATCATGCGACTCATTTTACCCATTTTTTTCCTAACTCATTAATTTTAACCTCCTAAACTCTTTTTCAATTCTAACCAAACCTAACTGTTTAAAACATTTTTTCCTGGTTTCTCACTATTCTCTTTAACCTTCTAACCATGGCATGTTGATCATTCTTCCTAAATAACATGAATTCTAAATACATTATGGATTGTGCATATCTTTTCTCGGATTTCAATTCCTATACAATCTTTAATGCACATTGCTTAACTCAATTTTCATTCTTTTATTGCACCTTTGCCACTATATGCTTAGTTTGCTATTTGCTTAGTTGTTTTTCTATTTTTATTATATCCTAGCTTTCTGTCTTTCAGGATGTCAGATTCCCAAAGAAAAGGAAAAAAAAAGGCTACCACTGGCAAACGAAAAAGAGGAGAATCCTCTGTGTCTATCTTCGACATCCTGCATGATGACTCCGTGTGGGAAAAACACTTTACCGCGCAGGAGAAGGCTGACCAGCTACTCCCTGCTACTGATCCCTTAAAGTTTGCAAACCGATACTGCGAGTTGAAATATCCGGCGTTTGCAACCTCCAGGAACCTGTACTTAGAGCAGACTCTGAAAATCCAAAATGAACTCCAACAATACACCTCTGATCAGATCAAAGAAAGAGGCTGGTTCTTCCTGGGGAGAAACCTGACAGAGGTCAATGCATTTTAGGTAAGGGAATTTTACTGCAATTATTTCAAAACTTCCCTAGATGCAGTGAACCTAAGACGGAAGCAAATTCTGGTTACTGAAGAGGCCATTGAGGATATTTTGCTGCTTCCGCATAAATCCGATCAGCCTGATGGGTACAAAAAGGCTGAGGAGGACATGCGTTTCATGAAGTTTGATTGGGATGCTATCAAGGCAAGGATAGCCCTTGACCCGACTTTTCCATGGGAAATGGGTCAGGACACCACCATGCCTAAGGGAATCAAGCGGATTTACTTAAATGATGAGGCTTGGCTTTGGCGTCAGATCTTGAGCAACTATGTTATGCCAAGTACCCATAAGACAGAGATACCAGCCGCTATGATCACCCTCCTTTGGTGTGTGATGGAGGGTAAGGACCTGTACCTACCACATTTTATCCGGTTTTACATGGCCAGGGTCCACATCCGAGGCACTCTCCCCTTTTCGTATCTCATTACCTAGCTCGGACGTCGAGCTGACGTACCATGGGAGGATGCCGATGAGAGGCCACCTGCTGCAGACTGCAGGAAGATTATCCATCACAGCAGGAACTTTCTAGCTTTGGGCTACAAACCTCCATTTCTCTCATCTTCCGGTGATACAGCCACACCATCTGCTGGCCCTTTGATACGTAAAAATGAGATTTCACATATAACCGGCAAGTATACCGGGTCGCATCAAGTAATAAAACTCACTAAGAGTGAGGTCGATCCCACGGAGATTGGTAGATTAAGCAACTTTAGTTAATAGTAAATTTAGTCAAGCAAACATGGTTTTGATTTCATGAGATTTGTGATTTTTGAACATAATTGCAAGAATTTAAATGCCAAAGAAGTTAAAGAACTAGAAGAGAGAGATAAAATGAAAGTAAATAACGGAAACTTAAAATGCAAGAAACTTAAATGACATCAAAGATAAATTGCAAGGAATGAAAGGTTGCAGAAATTTAAAGAACATAAGAGTAAATAGCAAGAAATAAAGGAACAAAATGTAGATGACAAGAATAATAAATTGACAGAATATATGTAGAAGGGAATTGGGTCATGGGTAGTCAAACAACTAGAAAACATAACCAATTGCCACTCTCGTGATCTAATTGTTCATGAGAAGAGATGAAGCTCAATTCTAATCCAGCCACACAACTCCCATAATCTCAACCAAGGAAAGTTACATCTCACATACCAACCAAGGTGTATTGATTAAGGAAATCATGAAAGGATGAACTCTAAACTGAATTATGTGGCTCATTCCTCAAATTCACCACACAATTCACATAGATTAACCCCTCTCTCGATGGTGGTTGAATCTTTGAAGAACAAGAGTTTCCTCTTTGGATTAACCACTTGAATTGAGGAGGAAAAGAGGAGTTCATCAATGCATTCAAACAAGCAGAGCTCTTCCCCCCAATGAAAGTGGGGTTTAGTGAATCATAGCTCCAATTTCAACAATAATTGCCATCAACGAAAATTAAACTAAGTGTAAAGAAAAGAAGAAGAAGAAGAAGAATAAGGAAAATGCTTAAAACTTCAAAGTGAAGAAGAAGAGTTCCAAGAAAAACCAAAAAATAGCTCTCCGGGTATCCTCCAGGAAGTGCTAGAGAGTTCTCCAAAATAAAAGTGCTAAGAGTCTAAAATTCTCAGTGTCAAAAGTCCTCTCCAAGTACAAACTCAATCTCTATTTATATTAGTCCCAAAACTCTTTCAAAGATTTTTAATTGGGTTAGCAATATGGGCTTCCTCTTTGTTGAATTCTTGGCTCAATTGGAAAAAGTGTTGCTAGACTTGGAAAGGAGGAGTTCATTCATCATGCTTCTGGCCCAATGGCTTGGCGTTTTTGTCAATAACGCTAGCCTTAATGCACGTTGGCAACGTGCATCATATTTTCCTGGGAGTGAACTTTCAGACTTGGGCGTTGCTAGCCCAAGTTGTTGCTAACAACTTGCTCTTCCTCTACTTTCATGCTAAATGTAGCTCAGAATTTGGATGTCAATCCTCTGCTTCAATATGGACTATTATACATCATTGGAAAGCTCTCGATGTCTTCTTTCCAATGCCACTAGAATCACCTCATTTGGACTTTCCTAGCTCAAGTTATGCTTCCTCAAAGGAGGTAAGGTCAAGCTGCCAAGTTGTTGCCAAAAACGCACCCATCCTCCCACGTTGGCAACGTGCTTAGCCTCCCAAGGCAGAGGCATGAGGCTGGCGTTGTTGCCAAACATGCCTCCTTGCTAGCACATTGGCAACGTGCTCGTGCCCCCTCCAGGGCTCATCTCTAGCCTTCAGTTTTGCTTGTCACGTTGCTTTAGAGAATGCCTTTAGAAGCTGGCGTTGGCAACGTGCTCGAGTGCTTCTTCAAGTGAGCTTCCTTGCCAAATTTTGCTTGCTGCGTTGCCCTCAAACACGCCAGTGATTCTTGGCATTGGCAACGTGCTCGAGCCTTCC
Source organism: Arachis duranensis (assembly GCF_000817695.3). NCBI lineage: Eukaryota > Viridiplantae > Streptophyta > Magnoliopsida > Fabales > Fabaceae > Arachis > Arachis duranensis. The sequence goes on from NW_026264910.1 coordinate 320,142, forward strand.
TCAAGGCTCTATGCTTGTTGCTTGGCGTTGTCCTCCAACACGCCTATGCTTCCTGGCGTTGGCAACGTGGTTGGCACCCTTCTTGGCGTTGGCAACGTGGTTGGCACCCTTCCTGGCGTTATTGAAGAACACGCCAGTTCATTTCCAAGTTAGCAACGCTCTCGTGTGCCCATACTCCTAGCTTGCATGCGTTGCCAAGGAACACGCCCATGGTTCCTAGCTCAACAACTTGCTCGAGCTCCCCTTTGGTGCCAAAGTTGCTTGCTACGTTGCCAAGGAACACGCCTTCATAACTTGGCGTTGGCAACGTGCATCTCCTTTTCCTGGGCCAAGTTTTCCATTCAGCGTTGTTTGCCTGCGTTGTCCTCAAACACGCCCCTCATCTCTAGGCCGGCAACGTGCTCGAGGCTCTAAACTAGCTCCCCAAGATTGCTTGGCGTTGCTTTGAATAACGCCTATGGTTCTTGGCGTTGGCAACGCCAGCTTCTCCTCCTCTTGGGCCAAGTTTGCTTGTGTGCGTTGTCAAGGAACACTTCCCTTGTTCCTGGCGTTGGCAACGCCAGCTTAATCTCCTCCTGGGCCAAGCCTTGCTTGTGTGCGTTGCCATCAAACACTCACTCCTTTCTCCAAGTTGGCAACGCCCAAATGTGCTTTTCCAGGGCTGCCTGGCGTTGCCTTCAAAACACGCACCCTTTCTCCAAGTTGGCAACGCCCAAATGTGCTTCTCCAGGGCTGCCTGGCGTTGCCTTCAAACACTCACTCCTTTCTCCAAGTTGGCAACGCCAACATTTGCTCTCCAGGGCTGCCTTGGCGTTGCCTTCAACAACTCACCCTTTTCTTCAAGTTGGCAACGCCCAAATGTGCTTCTCCAGTGCTGCCTGGCGTTGCCTTCAAACACGCACCCTTTCACCAAGTTGGCAACGCCAACAACTTCTCTTCTTCTTGCCCAGCTTGCATCATTCTTGCTTCCATGATTTCTTGTTTCATCACCTATCATCAACAAGGGAAATAGCTTCAAAGTCTTACTAATTCATGCAATAAATTTCATGAGATTTATTCATACTCATTCATGTATGTATTCCTTAAATCATTTGCATGAATTTAGCTAGAATCAACATGTTCCTTGGTATTCTCATGCATGAAGACAAAACTCATAAAAGGACTTGTTTATTTAGAGAAAATGAGTGAAATTAAGCTAAAACCAACTAAACTAACTAGCTAATATAACAAATATGCAATTGCATCACAACACCAAACTTAAAGTGTTGCTTGTCCCCAAGCAAAATATAAAAACTTTGTCACAAGAATCTAAGATGTAAGACTTGAATGTTCTACCAGAGAGTAATTTTTCTTTGAGCATGTCATCCTCACTTGTGTGGTCATTAATTCATTGTAATTGATCACGGCTATTCAACTTTTTCAATTAAAATGCTTGCTTCAATACTAAATTGGTTAACTTCACTAGACCTTTTTTTATACCGTAGCACATGACCCTTGAACCATTCTTTACTTGATGCTTTTCTTTCTTTTTTTTTATATTCCTTTTTTTTTTCAAATGAGCTCGAAATCTTGTCTTAAGACGGCTCTTTAGCATAAGCTTTCAATCAACAATCCCAAACCAGTTGGTTCAAGTTGTTAAGTGTTGAGACACTCTTAAAGATTTACTAACTCAAGCCTCTCTCCTTAACACATTCAATCACAGGCATATAACATTGAAATTTTGTTTGGATAGTGGTGTCCAGCACCTCTTTGGGTTGCTAAATGTTCTGTTATAGAGCTACTCTTGATTGTGGGTTTTCAATCGATAATCCCGAGTTAGTTAACTCAAGTTATTGGGTGATGAAGCACCCCTCGGATTTACTAGCCCAAGTATGTCTCCTAACATCAATCACCACAGACACATATCCAAATTTTGTCATTGATGCCTAGCCTTTCATTCTTTGTCTTCTGTTTTCTTTATTGTCAAGGTTGTTTGTGCTATTACTGATAAAGTCTTTGTGACCCTTAACCGAACTAGTCTTGTATAAGCAAGCATTCTTTTGAACTTATTGAGCCTTGATTCTTTCACAATAAATGTATATATACTAGCACTTTTCTCATGGGACAACATGATTCTTTTTAAACTATAATTCTCTCTGTTCTTGCTCAAACTACATCTTTTATTCCATTGACAAGTAAAAGTACTTAAGACAAGCAACCATTCCGAATCTGTGAGTGGTGATGCATGGAATGGGCAACATAAAAGACAATGCTTCAAAAAGCAAATGCATCCTAGAAGGTATACCATATTTCAGACATACATTTTCTTTATTTAATAAAACACAAAGAAAAACAAAGGAACTTCCGGATAATTTATACACTTTTTGGCATTGTTTTTAGTATGTTTTTGGTATGATATAGTTAGTTTTTAGTATATTTTTATTAGTTTTTAGTTAAAATTCACTTTTCTGGACTTTACTATGAGTTTGTGTGTTTTTCTGTGATTTCAGGTATTTTCTGGCTGAAATTGAGGGACCTGAGCAAAAATCTGATTCAGAGACCAAAAAGGACTGCAGATGCTGTTGGATTCTGACCTCCCTGCACTCGAAGTGGATTTTCTGGAGCTACAGAAGCCCAATTGGCGCGCTCTCAACGGCGTTGGAAAGTAGACATCCTGGGCTTTCCAGCAATATATGATAGTCCATACTTTGCCCAAGATTTGATGGCCCAAACCGGCGTTCAAAGTCACCCTCAGAAATCCCAGCGTTAAACGC
>NW_026264910.1:326298-326938 GCF_000817695.3 Arachis duranensis
AGAAGAAAGGAGTTCTTGAGATTGACACTCTGAATGCCATTTTGGCTCAGAATAAAATATTGACCCAACAGGTCAATATGATTTCTCAAAGTCTGTCTGGAATGCAAAATGCACCAAGCAGTACTAAGGAAGCTTCATCTGAGGAAGAAGCTTATGATCCTGAGAATCCTTCAATGGAAGAGGTGAATTACATGGGAGAACCTTATGGAAACACCTATAATCCTTCATGGAGGAATCATCCAAATCTTTCATGGAAGGATCAACAGAGACCTCAACAAGGTTTCAATAACAATAATGGTGGAAGAAACAGGTTTAGCAATAGCAAGCCTTTTCCATCATCTTCTCAACAACAGACAGAGAATTCTAAGCAGAATACCTCTGACTTAGCAACCATGGTCTCTGATCTGATCAAAACCACTCAAAGTTTCATGACTGAAACAAGGTCCTCCATTAGAGACTTGGAAGGACAAGTGGGTTAGCTGAGCAAGAAAATTACTGAACTCCCTCCTAGTACTCTCCCAAGCAATACAGAAAAAAAAGGAGAGTGCAAGGCCATTAACATGGCCGAATTTGGAGAGGAAGGAGAGGCAGTGAACGCCACTGAAGAAGACCTCACTGGACGTCCACTGGCCCCCAATGA
>NW_026264910.1:327025-327360 GCF_000817695.3 Arachis duranensis
ATAGAGATTCCATTGGACTTACTTCTGCCATTCATGAGCTCTGATGAGTATTCCTCCTCTGAAGAGGATGAGTATGTCACTAAAGAGCAAGTTGCCAAATACCTTGGAGCAATCATGAAGCTGAATGACAAGTTATTTGGAAATGAGACTTGGGAGGATGAATCCCCTTTGCTCACCAAAGAACTGGATGACTTGTCTAGGCAGAAACTACCTCAAAAGAGACAGATCCTGGGAAGTTTTCAATACCTTGTACCATAGGCACCATGACCTTCAAGAAGGCCTTGTGTGACTTAGGGTCAAGTGTAAACCTCATGCCTCTCTCTGTAATGGAGAAG
>NW_026264910.1:337062-337980 GCF_000817695.3 Arachis duranensis
ACCAAGTTTTTGGGGTTCATGACCGGGGATTATGAAGAGTTGTGAAAAAGTATTGTTATCCGGCAACAACACCAAGTTTTTGGCGCCGTTGCCGGGGATTGTTTAGTTTGGACAACTGACGGTTCATCTTGTTGCTTACATTAGGTATTTTTTTTTTAGAGTCCTTAAGAATGAATTCTAGTGTTTCAAGGTGATGTTCTTATCATCACCAAAGCTGATTGATCTTTATCAATTTAGCTCTTGAATGCAATGTCTTGCTGAAGCTTGGCTAGCCATGTCTAATTTCTTTAGACTAAAGCTTTAGACTAACATTGCATGATTCCTGGAATTCTCATTAAGAACTTTGATATCTTTTTCCACTTAATTTTCGAAAAACACAAAAAAATTAAAAAATCATAAAATCCAAAAATTTCTTGTTTGAGTCTAGTGTCTCATCTTAAGTTTGGTGTCAATTGCATGCATTCATTCATGTGTCTTAAAGGATTTTCAAGTAATTCTTGATAATTTTTGTGCTCTGATCTTTGAATTCAATTGACTTGAGTGTTTTGTGTGTCTCATATGCATTTTCATTTTGTTAGTGTCAGTAGTATACAAACTGCTAAGTTTGGTGTCTTGCATGCATTGTTATTTGATTCTTGTTGCATTTTGATTTGTTCTTACTATTAAAAATCCAAAAATATTTTTAATTTATGTCTTTTCAAGTCAATAATACAGAGAATTGAAGATTCAGAACATACAGCAGCGGAATTATACAGAAAAAGCTGGGCGTTCAAAACGCCCAGTGAAGAAGGACAGACTGGCGTTTAAACGCCAGCCAGGGTACCTGGTTGGGCGTTTAACGCCCAAAAGGGTAGCATTTTGGGCGTTAAACGCCAGAATGTGCACCATTCTGGGCGTTTAACGCCAGGATGGCACAAG
>NW_026264910.1:345695-349243 GCF_000817695.3 Arachis duranensis
ACTCCAGCTTCTTCACATAGGCGCAGAATAGTACTAGGATATCCTAGCCAGCTGTCCTGTTTGACCTTTTGAGCTATGTCAATGATGTTCTTGGCTATAATGTCTCCAACATTGATTTCCCCTCCTTTCATTATACAATGGATCATTATTGCTCTATTCACCGTTACCTCAGAATTATTTGAAGTGGATATCAATGATCTCCTCACTATGTCATGCCATCTTTTTGCTTGAGGTATGAGATCACCTCTCCGAAGTTTGAGTGGTTGTCCATGTGAATCCAACACCCAATCCGTGCCTACTCTGCATAAGTCACTTACCACATCCATATATCTTGGGTCATTTTCAACCCTTTCTTCATAGCTAGCTCGTTTGAACTGTTTTGGCTTGACCTTTAGCACCCTGTTGATGGTGTCCGGACTAAAGTCAACAGTCACACCTCTTACATAACTCATATATGGTTCTTCATCATCAAATTCTCTGATCACATTAGTGTAGAACTCATGGATGAGAAGCATGCTCACTTCTTGAGGTTGGTTACAGAGAAGCTCCCATCCCCTTTTCCTGATTATTTTTTGTATTTCAGGGTATTCATTTTTTCTTAGCTTGAAGGGTAACTCCGGAACAACATCTTTGCTTGACATCCAGCTAAAGATACGCTCGTTGTGTTTGGATTTGAATCTTCTTTGATCAAAGGTGTCTTGTCCTTCATCTTCTCTCCTATCCCTTGATGATGAGGCCATTGAGATTCACTTGCAAGGGTTGAATCTCTCCAACACCAAACTTAGGTGAATGCTTGTCCTCAAGCATAAAGAAGATAATTGTGAAAGGGAGAGGTATATGACGAGCAAGGTGACTTAGAGAGGATAGAAAATGATGGTGAAGGGGGGTGGAGTGTTTCGGTCATGTGGAGAGATGTAATGCTTCAAGAGTTTTGTTGGGTAAAGATGGGGTTCAAGGCTAGAATTTGTGAAACACGGAATAAGTTGGAGGTTGAGTGTGAGTTCGGGTGATGAAATGGGGTTATGGAGGAGTAGAAGGATGAGTGAGGAAAAGTGAGGTTTGATGAATATGGTTGAAGTATTTAAAGTGAGTTTTGGTGAGGATGCATGGTTCTAGTGATTTCCGTGGTGAGATGTATGGTTCTAGGGGTTCGGTCATAGCATGGGGAGCATGCTTCCTTGTGCCCAATGCATGTTGAGTTGTTTTTTTCCAATGCACAAAGTTCAAGACTCATGTTACTTTCCCTTCCTTGTGCATCCGTGACCTCCTTCCAAGATTCCCCATCACTTCTTTCTTTCTTTCCTGCAATAAAATTCCAAAAGCTTGAGATTCTTAAAGTGACATTACTAGCTAACAACTTATGATGATATTCCTACGCAAAATTGACTAAGCAAAATTAAAATTTATGAATTAAAATTTTTAATAGTTGCTTTCATATAACTAAAATAGATGACTGTACTTTCATAGTCTAGCATTTTTGTGTATGTATGGACACCAAACTTAGTTTGTGGCTAAGTGTTGTAGAACAAACTTTTGCCATTACTTCAAGATTGGCCACACCAAACTTAGTGCCTTGCATACACTATGTACTAGTCTACTTTTTATTCTCTTAGATGTATATGATGCAACCTCTCATTATTGATTACTAAAGTATGAAAATAAAAGACTCCCTGTGCATGGGTTGCCTCCCATGAAGCGCTTGTTTATTGTCCTTAGCTTGACACTGCAGCTTCTTTGCTCATGCTAAGAGTTGCACACTCTCTTCCTTGCTCCAGGGGCCACCAAAATAATGCTTCACCCTATGTCCATTAGCTGTGAAGGTTTGTTTTGAGGCTTCGTCAAGTAATTCGACATAGCCATGAGGTGATACTTTGATGATGGTGTACGGGCCAGTCCATCTAGACCTCAGCTTCCCAGGGAAAATCTTCAATCTCGAATTGAATAACAACACCCTTTGGCCTGGTTCGAATGTTCTTTGAGAGATCCTCTTATCATGCCATCTCTTTGCTCTCTCTTTGTATATTTTGGCATTTTCATATGCCTCCAATCTGAACTCCTCAAGTTCATTGAGTTGTAGCAACCTCTTCTCTCCTGCTGCTTGAGCATCTAAATTCAGAAGTTTGGTGGCCCAAAAGGCCTTATGTTCAAGCTCCACAGGGAGGTGGCATGCCTTTCCATACACCAGCTGAAATGGAGATTTTCCTATGGGTGTCTTGAAGGCTGTCCTATATGCCCAAAGTGCATCATCCAGCTTCCTAACCCAATCCTTTCTTGTTGTTCCCACAGTTTTCTCCAAAATCCTTTTTAGCTCTCTGTTGGCGAGTTCAACTTGCCCATTGGTTTGTGGCTGATACGGGGTAGCTACTTTGTGAGTAACACCATATCTGTGGAGTAAAGAATTTAGTTGCTTGTTGCAGAAGTGGCTTCCCCCATCACTTATAAGTCCTTTGGGCACTCCAAATCTAGTGAAGATGTTCTTCTTGAGGAATTGCAAGACCACGTTGGTATCACATGTGGTGGTGGATATTGTTTCTACCCATTTGGAGACATACTCTACTGCTACCAAGATGTATTTGAATGTGTAAGATGGGGGAAAAGGTCCCATGAAATCTATTCCCCACAGATCAAAGAGTTCCACTTCCAAAATGAACTTCTGAGGCATCTCATTTTTCTTTGACAGACCCCCTGTTCTTTGACATTCATTGCAGTGGCTCACAAACTCTCTAGTATCCTTGAAGATTGAAGGCCAGTAGAAACCACTTTGAAGGACTTTTGCAGCCGTTCTTTCAGCTCCAAAATGACCACCATAACTAGAGTTGTGACAATGCCATAGTATGTTCTTCATCTCACCCTCTGACACACATCTTCTTATCATTCCATCTGGGCATCTTTTGAACAAGAATGGTTCATCCCAGAAGAAGAACCTCGCCTCATGCAGCAGCTTCTTAACTTGTTGTTTTGTGTACTCTTGTGGAATGATTCTTCCCGCCTTGTAGTTGGCCATGTCTGCAAACCAAGGGACATGTTGAATTTGCAAGAGGTGCTCATCTGGAAATTCTTCATTTATTGATGGAAGGTTGTCTTGGCATGCATCTTGTGGTAGCCTTGACAAGTGGTCAGCAACTTGATTTTCATTGCCCTTTCTATCTTTTATCTCAATGTCAAACTCTTGTAGGAGTAACACCCATCTGATGAGCCTTGGTTTGGCATCCTGTTTTGACATAAGATACTTAAGAGCAACATGGTCAGTATACACTAAGACTTTAGATCCAATCAAGTATTGTCTAAACTTATCAAAAGCATATACCACAGCTAGTAGCTCTTTCTCTGTTGTGGTGTAGTTTTTTTGAGCTTCATTCAACACTTTACTTGCATAGTAGATAACATGAAGCTTCTTTTCCTTCCTCTGCCCCAACACAGCACCAATTGCAAGGTTACTTGCATCACACATGAGTTCAAAAGGTAGCCCCCAACTTGGGGGTGTGATGATTGGTGCTGTGGTGAGCTTAGCCTTTAGAGTTTCAAAAGCATGTTTGCATTCATCATCA
>NW_026264910.1:349371-350683 GCF_000817695.3 Arachis duranensis
CCTAAGAAACTTCTAACGGCTTTCACACTAGTTGGCAAAGGAAGTTTTTCTATAATTTATACTTTTGCCTTGTCAACTTCTATACCCTTTCTTGAAATTTTGTGACCAAGAACAATGCCTTCAGGTACCATGAAATGGCATTTCTCCCAATTCAAAACTAAATTTGTTTCTTGGCACCTTTTCAAGACTAGGGTAAGATGGTGCAAGCAAGTATTGAAAGAATCACCAAAAACAGAAAAATCATCCATGAATACTTCAATAAATTTTTCTACCATGTCTGAGAAGATTGATAGCATGCATCTTTGAAAGGTAGCTGGAGCATTACACAGTCCAAATGGCATTCTCCTGTATGCAAAGACTTCAAAGGGACAAGTAAAGGAAGTCTTCTCTTGATCCATGGGGTCAACCACTATCTGGTTATACCCAGAATATCCATCAAGAAAACAGTAATAGGCATGGCCAGCCAACCTTTCAAGCATCTGGTCAATGAAAGGTAGAGGAAAGTGATCTTTTCGTGTGGCATCATTCAACCTCCTATAGTCTATGCACATCCTCCACCCTGTCACCGTTCGTGTTGGAATAAGCTCATTCTTCTCATTAACAATGACAGTCATCCCCCCTTTCTTAGGTACTACTTGCACTAGACTGACCCACGGACTGTCAGATATAGGGTAGATGATCCCAGCTTTACACAACTTCAGGACTTCCTTTTGAACAACCTCCTTCATTGTGGGATTCAATCTTCTTTGGGGTTGTACCACTGGTTTGGAATTCTCCTCTAAAAGTATCTTGTGCATACATACGGCAGGGCTTATGCCTTTCAAGTCATCAATGGTCCACCCTAACGCCTCTTTGTGAGCTTTCAATACTACAAGGAGCTTTTCTTCTTCCTCTGCACTCAATGTGGAATTGATGATCACTGGGAAGCTATCCTTCTCACCAAGGAATGCATATTTAAGATGAGGGGGTAGTGGTTTCAACTCTTGTTGTGGTGCCTCTTCTTTCGTAGCTTCACTTGGTTCCTCTGATGCTTCCAATTTGTTCTCTTCTTGTCCCCTGATGTTATGGACTTCCTCTTGTTTCACTTGATGGTTTGTGTCAAGTACTTCTTCAACCAAAGAATCTACTACATCAATCCTCATGCAATTTTCTTTCTCAACAGGGTGTTGCATTGCTTTGAAGACATTTATGGTCATTTGCTCATCATGCACTCTGAAAATCATCTCTCCCTTTTCCACATCAATGATTGTTCTAGCTGTAGCCAAAAAGGGTCTACCAAGAATGACTGAATTGTTTCCCTCTTCATCCATGT
>NW_026264910.1:350760-351188 GCF_000817695.3 Arachis duranensis
TTCACCAAGAGGTTCTCAACTACTCCATTTGGTATTTTGATGGATCTGTCAGCAAGTTGGAGTGACATCCTTGTGGGTTTAAGCTCTTCGATCATCATTTTCTTCATCATGGTAAGGGGCATTAGGTTAATGCTTGCTCCCAGGTCACAAAGTGATTTGTCAACGGCCATGCTCCCAATCGTGCAGGGTATGAGGAAGCTGCCAGGATCTTTGAGTTTTGGAGGTAGCCCTTTTTGAATGATGGCACTACACTCTTGATTGAGAATCACCGTTTCTTTTTCTTACCAACTTCTCTTCTTGGTGATCAATTCCTTAAGAAACTTTGCATATAATGGCATCTGTTCCAGAGCTTCTGCCAATGGGATATTGATTTCAAGTTTCTTGAAGATTTCTAAAAACCTCGGGAATTGTTGGTCCTTTGCTCCTTT
>NW_026264910.1:351297-351402 GCF_000817695.3 Arachis duranensis
CCACACTCTCTTTGCTATCATGGTTGCTTCTTTGTCTGGGTGGGTTGCCTTGTGGCTTGACAGCTTCTTTGCCTTTGTTAGATGTTGAAGCCTTTTCTTCATCTT
>NW_026264910.1:351571-352506 GCF_000817695.3 Arachis duranensis
AGAACATTGGTTGGTCGCTCGGCTTGTTTGGCTAATTGTCCCACTTGTCTCTCAATATTCTTCATGGTGACCTCATGTTCCTTTTGTCCCTTAGCTAAGGCTTGAGTGGTTTGAGCAAGTGCTTGCAAAGTTGCTTCAAGACTTGAGATTCGGGTCTCATGATGGTCAATTGGGGGTATGATAGGAGTTGATTGTTGTTGAAAGTTGTTGGGCGGATTAGTGTGGTAATTTTGTGAGTTGGATGCTGGTGCAGAGAAGTTATTTTGGTGAGTTTGTGAATTATGATGGGGTGGTTGATATGTGTTTTATGTTTTTCTATATTGGTTAGTGTTGTTGGCGTGGTGATTTTGGTTATTTGTGTTACGGATGTGATTGTGGTTGTTATTCTTTTGCCAATGGTTTTCACCCCACTTTAGATTGGGATGATTTTTCCAAGATGGGTTGTATGTATCACCATGAAATTCATCCTGAGAATTTGAAGTATTCTGCATGTATTGAACTTGTTCTTGTGGTTGTTCAACAGTGGTCCCTTCACCTTGGTTCCATTCAAGTAATGGTTGATTTGTTGTGTTCACTGCTGCAAGTTGCAAACCATCTATTCTATTTGTTATCATCTCCATTTGTTGTTGGATTTGTTGGTGCATTAACTTGTTTTGTGCCAAGATAGCATCACCACCTTCAAGCTCCATTACACCTTTCTTTGGAGTCGGATTATGCTGCCTCTCTGATGAGTAATAATATTGGTTGTTTGCCACAATCTCAATGAGGTCTTGAGCCTCCTCGGCAGTTTTCATCATGTTGAGTGATCCTCCTGATGAGTAATCTAGTCCCTTCCTTGCTTCGAAGCTTAAGCCTTCATAGAAGTTTTGGAGCTTAACCCAATCACTAAACATATCAGGGGGACATCTTCTCATTAGTGCCTTATATCTTTCCCA
>NW_026264910.1:352572-353999 GCF_000817695.3 Arachis duranensis
ACCTCTGTCTTCAACTTGATGATTCTTTGAGGTGGGTAGAACTTTGCTAGAAATTTGCTCATCACTTCATTCCAATCATTGAGGCTTTCCTTGGGGAATGATTCTAGCCATTGGGTGGCTTTATCCCTCAAAGAGAATGGAAATAGCAACAACTTGTAGACATCTGGATGCACTCCATTTGCCTTCACTGTATTGCATATCCTCAGAAAAACAGATAGATGTTGATTTGGGTCTTCAAGAGGTCCCCCTCCATAAGAGCAGTTGTTCTGTACCAAAGTGATAAGCTAAGGTTTCAACTCAAAGTTATGGGCATGAACATTTGGTGTAGCAATACTGCTCCCACAATGTCTTGGATCAGGGATAGTATACGAAGATAACACCCTTCTAAGTGGTCCATCATTGTTGTTGACCCCTCCAGGAGGATTTTGCATCTCATCCTCCATGGCTTGATCTTCTCCCTCTGACTCCTCTTCACCAACTATTCCCTTTCCTCTTTCTGCTCTCCTTATCCTTCGGAGAGTTTCTCGTCCTCAATATCCCGTCTATTAGTTCCTGACATACACAAACAAAACCAAAATCACAAGTGAGACACTCTAAAACTAGAGTGGGATTGGGGCCAAAAACTTGATACCTAAAAATGAGATTTCACGTACAACCGGCAAGTATACCGAGTCGCATCAAGTAATAAAACTCACTAAGAGTGAGGTCGATCCCACGGAGATTGGTAGATTAAGCAACTTTAGTTAATAGTAAATTTAGTAAAGCAAACATGGTTTTGATTTCATGAGATTTGTGATTTTTGAACATAATTGCAAGAATTTAAATGGCAAAGAAGTTAAAGAACTAGAAGAGAGAGATAAAATGAAAGTAAATAACGGAAACTTAAAATGCAAGAAACTTAAATGACATCAAAGATAAATTGCAAGGAATGAAAGGTTGCAGAAATTTAAAGAACATAAGAGTAAATAGCAAGAAATAAAGGAACAAAATGTAGATGACAAGAATAATAAATTGACAGAATGTATGTAGAAGGGAATTGGGTCATGGGTAGTCAAATAACTAGAAGCAAAAGAAATAAGAATTAATGGTGGAGAGGATCATTAGGGATCAGAGATGCAAGTTTTCATGAATTGATGTTAGTCAAGTCCTTCTCAATCATGGGTACAGATCCATGGCAAGTGGGTAATTGAACCCCAATCTCTTGGTGATTCAATTTCTCTCAACATAACCAATTGCCACTCTCGTGATCTAATTGTTCATGAGAAGAGATGAAGCTCAATTCTAATCCAGCCACACAAATCCCATAATCTCAACCAAGGAAAGTTACATCTCACATACCAACCAAGGTGTATTGATTAAGGGAATCATGAAAGGATGAACTCTAAACTGAATTATGTGGCTCATTCCTCAAATTCACCACACAATTC
>NW_026264910.1:354132-394045 GCF_000817695.3 Arachis duranensis
AAACCAAAATCACAAGTGAGACACTCTAAAACTAGAGTGGAATTGGGGTTAGTGAAACAAAGTATCAAACAGTTAGTGGGCTTAACAAAAACACTAAAAAAAATGCTTAATCTAAACCACCTTTCACTTAATCATTGTCAATCTTTTCCAATCCCCGGCAACGGCGCCAAAAACTTGATACGTAAAAATGAGATTTCATGTACAACCGGCAAGTATACCGGGTCGCATCAAGTAATAAAACTCACTAAGAGTGAGGTCGATCCCACGGAGATTGGTAGATTAAGCAACTTTAGTTAATAGTAAATTTAGTCAAGCAAACATGGTTTTGATTTCATGAGATTTGTGATTTTTGAACATAATTGCAAGAATTTAAATGGCAAAGAAGTTAAAGAACAACTAGAAGCAAAAGAAATAAGAATTAATGGTGGAGAGGATCATTAGGGATTAGAGATGCAAGTTTTCATGAATTGATGTTAGTCAAGTCCTTCTCAATCATGGGTATAGATCCATGGCAAGTGGGTAATTGAACCCCAATCTCTTGGTGATTCAATTTCTCTCAACATAACCAATTGCCACTCTCGTGATCTAATTGTTCATGAGAAGACATGAAGCTCAATTCTAATCCAGCCACACAACTCCCATAATCTCAACCAAGGAAAGTTACATCTCACATACCAACCAAGGTGTATTGATTAAGGGAATCATGAAAGGATGAACTCTAAACTGAATTATGTGGCTCATTCCTCAAATTCACCACACAATTCACATAGATTAACCCCTCTCTCGATGGTGGTTGAATCTATGAAGAACAAGAGTTTCCTCTTTGGATTAACCACTTGAATTGAGGAGGAAAAGAGGAGTTCATCAATGCATTCAAACAAGCAGAGCTCTTCCCCCTAATGAAAGTGGGGTTTAGTGAATCATAGCTCCAATTTCAACAATAATTGCCATCAACGAAAATTAAACTAAGTGTAAAGAAAAGAAGAATAAGAAGAATAAGGAAAATGCTTAAAACTTCAAAGTGAAGAAGAAGAGTTCCAAGAAAAACCAAAAAATAGCTCTCCGGGTATCCTCCCGGAAGTGCTAGAGAGTTCTCCAAAATAAAAGTGCTAAGAGTCTAAAATTCTCAGTGTCAAAAGTCCTCTCCAAGTACAAACTCAATCTCTATTTATATTAGTCCCAAAACTCTTTCAAAGATTTTTAATTGGGTTAGCAATATGGGCTTCCTCTTTGTTGAATTCTTGGCTCATTGGAAAAAGTGTTGCTAGACTTGGAAAGGAGGAGTTCATTCATCATGCTTCTGGCCCAATGGCTTGGCGTTTTTGTCAATAACGCTAGCCTTAATGCACGTTGGCAACGTGCATCATATTTTCCTGGGAATGAACTTTCAGACTTGGGCGTTGCTAGCCCAAGTTGTTGCTAACAACTTGCTCTTCCTCTACTTTCATGCTAAATGTAGCTTAGAATTTGGGTGTCAATCCTCTGCTTCAATATGGACTATTATACATCATTGGAAAGCTCTTGATGTCTTCTTTCCAATGCCACTGGAATCACCTCATTTGGACTTTCCTAGCTCAAGTTATGCTTTCTCAAAGGAGGTAAGGTCAAGCTGCCAAGTTGTTGCCAAAAACGCACCCATCCTCCCACGTTGGCAACGTGCTTAGCTTCCCAAGGCAGAGGCATGAGGCTGGCGTTGTTGCCAAACACGCCTCCTTGCTAGCACGTTGGCAACGTGCTCGTGCCCCCTCCAGGGCTCATCTCTAGCCTTCAGTTTTGCTTGTCACGTTGCTTTAGAGAACGCCTTTAGAAGCTGGCGTTGGCAACGTGCTCGAGTGCTTCTTCAAGTGAGCTTCCTTGCCAAATTTTGCTTGCTGCGTTGCCCTCAAACACGCCAGTGATTCTTGGCGTTGGCAACGTGCTCGAGCCTTCCTGAAGGCTCTATGCTTGTTGCTTGGCGTTGTCCTCCAACACGCCTATGCTTCCTGGCGTTGGCAACGTGGTTGGCACCCTTCCTGGCGTTGGCAACGTGGTTGGCACCTTTCCTGGCGTTGGCAACGTGGTTGGCACCCTTCCTGGCGTTATTGAAGAACACGCCAGTTCATTTCCAAGTTAGCAACGCTCTCGTGTGCCCATAATCCTAGCTTGATTTCCAAGTTAGCAACGCTCTCGTGTGCCCATACTCCTAGCTTGCATGCGTTGCCAAGGAACACGCCCATGGTTCCTAGCTCAACAACGTGCTCGAGCTCCCCTTTGGTGCCAAAGTTGCTTGCTACGTTGCCAAGGAACACGCCTTCATAACTTGGCGTTGGCAACGTGCATCTCCTTTTCCTGGGCCAACTTTTCCATTCAGCGTTGTTTGCCTGCGTTGTCCTCAAACACGCCCCTCATCTCTAGGCCGGCAACGTGCTCGAGGCTCTAAACTAGCTCCCCAAGATTGCTTGGCGTTGCTTTGAATAACGCCTATGGTTCTTGGCGTTGGCAACACCAGCTTCTCCTCCTCTTGGGCCAAGTTTGCTTGTGTGCGTTGTCAAGGAACACTTCCCTTGTTCCTGGCGTTGGCAACGCCAGCTTAATCTCCTCCTGGGCCAAGCCTTGCTTGTGTGCGTTGTCAAGGAACACTTCCCTTGTTCCTGGCGTTGGCAACGCCAGCTTAATCTCCTCCTGGGCCAAGCCTTGCTTGTGTGCGTTGCCATCAAACACTCACTCCTTTCTCCAAGTTGGCAACGCCCAAATGTGCTTCTCCAGGGCTGCCTGGCGTTGCCTTCAAAACACGCACCCTTTCTCCAAGTTGGCAACGCCCAAATGTGCTTCTCCAGGGCTGCCTGGCGTTGCCTTCAAACACTCACTCCTTTCACCAAGTTGGCAACGCCAACATTTGCTCTCCAGGGCTGCCTTGGCGTTGCCTTCAACAACTCACCCTTTTCTTCAAGTTGGCAACGCCCAAATGTGCTTCTCCAGTGCTGCCTGGCGTTGCCTTCAAACACGCACCCTTTCTCCAAGTTGGCAACGCCAACAACTTCTCTTCTTCTTGCCCAGCTTGAATCATTCTTGCTTCCATGCTTTCTTGTTTCATCACCTATCATCAACAAGGGAAATAGCTTCAAAGTCTTACTAATTCATGCAATAAATTTCATGAGATTCATTCATACTCATTCATGTATGTATTCCTTAAATCATTTGCATGAATTTGGCTAGAATCAACATGTTCCTTGGTATTCTCA
Source organism: Arachis duranensis (assembly GCF_000817695.3). Lineage (NCBI taxonomy): Eukaryota > Viridiplantae > Streptophyta > Magnoliopsida > Fabales > Fabaceae > Arachis > Arachis duranensis. The sequence goes on from NW_026264910.1 coordinate 357,354, forward strand.
TGCATGAAGACAAAACTCATAAAAGGACTTGTTTATTTAGAGAAAATAAGTGAAATTAGGCTAAAACCAACTAAACTAACTAGCTAATATAACAAATATGCAATTGCATCACACTTCTTCCTCCACAGCTACCCCAGCTACCCCTGCTACCACTACTGCACCTCCACCTACCTCAAAGCCAGTTTATCACCTAGTGCACTGCTTGTATCAGCAGCTAGACAGGATGGAGCACCGCAACCGGCGCCGGTATGAGAGATCTGAGCATCGCAGCAGGCGACGCTATGAGCACCTGAAGCTGTTGATCCGATCTGGCGGCGGCATCCCCTTCGAGCCTGACACACCATCAGAGCCATCTGAGGAGGAGACGGATGAACACGGGGAGGAGACCATCCACAGAGAGAGGCTGCGTAGGCAGGCACAGAGCAGACTGCACCCCAGCAAGAGTACCCACCTCAGATTCAGGCTGCAGACTCCGAGATCCTCAGACCACCACCACAGAGACTCCAGCTACCCATTCTTCCGGAGATGCCACTCCTTCACACCCAGTTTGAGTGAGCATCGAGGACGATGCTATTATTTAAGTGTGGGGAGGTTGCCATCTCTGGCACATTTATTTTGGTGAACCACTACAGACCTTTATATTCTATTTAGCTATTTTTCTGTATTTTTCTCTTTATTTTTATTTTTATTTTTTGAGCACTTATACATTGCTACTTTCATGTATTTTTACTCTATTTCTGCATTTTGCACTTTAGTTCATGAGCCATTTAGTTTAGTTTACTAGTTATATTTTAAGTGGATTAATTAGTATAGTTTACCCTTTTTAGTATATGATAACTAATTTAATTGAAAATAAAAAGGAAGTAAGCTAGAGACTTTAACAGAATCAATCCACATACCTTGTATATATAGCATTACATGTAGTTAGTAAACAAATTTTCATCAAGGAGGAACACTAAAACTTTAAAGCCATCCAATATATATTTTACATTGAGTGTAATGGGAACTTTTGATTTCTACATGCATGACACACTTAAGTGATATATGATTTATGAGTTTGAGAACATACAGCCTGTGAGTTTTGAGCTTAATTGTATGGTTACATTTAAACCATAAGATTTTATTCATGTGTGTTTCATCCTTCTTTTTTATTCTGGTGTTCTTTACTTTATTTTAATCTATATGTCCAATTATAGAATATAGATACATACCAAGAAAGTGATTGAGGCCTTGTTTGATTTTAACTCAATTATCCCAAATAAAGCCTACCTTTTACATCACCCTTGTTAGCCCCTTTGAGCCTTTTAATCCCTTTTGTTTTATAACCACATTACTAGCCTTAAGCAGAAAAACAAAATAAAAATTTCAAGTTGAATCCTTTGTTAGCTTAAGATAGATTTTGTGTAATATTTAAGTATAGGGAATTTTATGGGAACATGGAATGATAGAAAGTAGGAAATTAAATTAAACAAGTCATGTGAAAATAATTTGGGAAACATGCTCATGTGAAGTCAAAATAAATTAATTATCATGTGTAGAAAAAAAAATTAGTATTTGAAAAAAAAGGGGATACAAAAAGAATTCCCCAAATGCAAATAGCGATGCACATAGTATAAGAACAAAATATGAGCATGTAATATAAAAAGTGGGAAAAATCTGGGAAAATAGGTAAAGAGGCTTAGCTTTACAAAGTATGTATGTTAGGTGAGATCTTAGACTAATTAAGGAATCACTTAATTAGCTCACTTAGCCTTATATATATACCCTTACCTTTACCTTGGCCCTATTACAACCTTAATTAAAGTCCTCATGATTTTTGTATGTCTGTATTCTATAATTATTGATTGATTAGATAAAGAACAAAGCTATATAAAGTAAGGATAAAAAGAGGAACAGATTGATTAACCCAATAAACACTGAGTGACTAGAGAGTAAACACAAAATCCAGTGAGGGTTCAATAACTCATCATCATATATCTCTACTTCTATTGTTAATTGTCTTGCAAATTTGAAAAAAAAAATATTTTATTTACCCATCTCAATTGTAAAAGTGCTTCAACATTATCTAAGGTTGGCTATACATATTTAATTCCTTGAGAATGTAAATTAATTTAACTACATGTAAAGCTCTATATATAAGTGAATAATAACTAGATTTGCATGACTCATTTAGGTAGATGCATTTAGAATAGATTGCATTGCATGAGATTCCACCACTTCACCTTACTCTTTATCTTGGATTTAGCATGAGGACATGCTATTGTTTAAGTGTGGGGAGGTTGATAAACCCATATTTTATGATATAATTTTTGCTGAATTTGAGTGTTTTATTCAATCCTTTACCCACTTATGCATGTGAAATTGTATGTTTTTACTTTCCCTTCCTTATTGTGTGATGTATGTGAAAAACATGTTTTCTAGGCTTTAAAAATATTAATTTTAATTATCTTTTATTGCCATTCGATGCCGTGATTCGTGTGTTGAGTAAATTCAGATATTCAAAGGCAGGAATGACTTAAAGGATGAAAAGGAAACATGCGAAAATGGAAGGAAAGCTTGAAATGGAGTTGTTGAAGAAACTGGCAGCGACGCGACCACATGGGCGACGCGGCCGCATGCCAGTGCGAAACGGTAGTGATGCGATCGCATGACTGACGCGATCGCGCGCCTTGAGAGAAACGCATATGATGCGGATGCATGACTGACACGGCTGCGTGACATGGAAAAACTCCGGATGACGCGACCGCGTGACCCACGCGAACGCGTGACAGAGGCCACGCACCAGAAATTGTAGAAAACAATCCCAGCATTTTCTGGAACCCTTTTCGGCCCAAATCCAAGTCCAGAAGGCACAGACCAGAGATTGAAGTGGGAGAACGCATCAGAAAAAGGAGAGAGCCAATAATTCACAATTTTCATAATTTTAGATGTAGTTTTTAGAGAGAGAGGCTCTCTCCTCTCTCTTAGGATTTAGGATTAGGATTCCTCTTAAAGTATTTAGATTTATTATTATTTCAACTTCCAATTTTTCTTCTCCATCACAAGTTCAATATTCCTTTATTTTGACTTCTCTTATTTTTAATTATATATGTTGCTAATTTGGCTTAATGACGTTCATGTTATGATTTTCTTAATTAATATTATTTGAGGTATTTCAGACTTATGATTGTTTTCTCTAATTTATGTTATTGATGCTTGGGGTCTATCCAAATTATTTTCATTCAAGTAGATTTTATATTATTGGCTTTAATTGATTAACTGGAAGCTCTTGAGTTATCAACTATTCATGATTGATTGTTATGTCGGCTAATTAACTGGAATTCCACTAACTCTAGTCTTTCCTAAGGAGTTGGCTAGGACTTGGGAAATCTAACCAATTGGTTCACTTGACATTCCCTTGCTTACGCAAAGGTTAACTAAGTGGGATTAACTTTCATTCTTATAGGAGCAACTAGGATAGGACTTCCGAATTTTGATATCTTACCAATAGTTTATTTTATAGTTATTTATTTATTTTAATTGTCATTTGAATTACTTGTCGTACTTTTTCCTTATTTCCAAAACACCCAATTTTACCTTTTTCATAGCCAATAATAAGAACATACCTCCCTGCGATTCCTTGAGAAGACGACCCGAGGTTTGAATACTCGGTTATCAATTTTAAATGTGTTTGTTACTTGTGACAACCAAAACGTTTGTAAGAAAGGTTGATTGCTTGGTTTAGTAACTATACTTACAACAAGAGTTTACTATAACTTCTAAACCATCAATCTTCAGTTCCTTCAAGCTTGCCATGGAAGGAAGCCATGCATGTTTGGAGAAGAAGATAATAGGAAAGCAAAGATTCAGAAGACAGAGCATTCATTTCATGCTCCTTTACTTTTTTACAAACAAAATCATTTTTATTACTAATCTCCTGATTAAGAGTTACAGGATAACTATAGCTTGCTTCAAGCTGGCAATCTCTGTGGGATCGACCCTTACTCGCGTAAGGAAATATTACTTGGACGACCCAGTGCACTTGCTGGTTAGTTGTGCGGAGTTGCAAAGGTGTGATTGCAATTCCGTGCACCAAGTTTTTGGCGCCGTTCCCGGGGATTGTTCGAGTTTGGACAACTGACGGTTCATGTTGTTGTTTAGATTAGGAAAAATTTATTTTTTTTGTTTAGAGTCACTAAATTTGAGTCTTTTATTTTCTTGTCAAAAATCTTATTTTTCTTTATTAATATTTAATTTTTCTTTGAGTCTTTTGTTATTGTTTTTGTTAAGATTTTAAAATTCTTGTTTTCTTTTTCTAGATTTTTTTGAAAATTTTAAATAAATAGATAAAAACCAATAAACTAATAATTGAGTCTTCTGTTTGAGTTTAGTTTCATGTTTTAAATTTGGTGTCAATTGCATGTTTTTATTTTCCTTCAATTTTTCGAATTGCATGTTTTTGTTTTTATTCATATTTTTAATTACATGTTCTTAGTTCTTTCTTGTTCTTCAAGTTATTCTTGATCATTTTCTTTATTTGATCTTTAAATTTTCTTGGTTGGTGTCTTTTGTTGTTTATCTTATACATTTTCGAATTATTAATGTCGAAAGTATAAAAATTTTTTAAGTTTGGTGTATTTTGTGTCCTTATTTCCCTAAAAATTTTCAAAATTTGTTCTTGGAGTTCATCTTGATCTTCAAAGTGTTCTTGGTGTTCATCTGGACATTCAAAGTTTTCTTGTTTGTTTTCTTTGTTTTGATATAAAAATTCTAAGTTTGGTGTCATTTTATTGTTTTTATCTTTCTTCATTAAATTCAAAAATATCTTTTTCTTTATTTACTCATCATTTTCGAAATTTTTAGGTTGACTTTGTCAAAATTTTTTAAATTTGGTAGTTTCTTGTTAGACAAGTCAAAATTTTAATTTTAAAAATTTATCTTTTTAAATCTTTTTCAAAACAAATTCTTTTTCAATTTTCTTTTTATATTTTTTGAAAATCTTTTAGAAAATTTTTCAAAATCCTTTTTCTTTTTTTTTAATTTTCGAATTACTTGTCCTATTTTATTAGTTTGATTGAAAAATTTTAAGTTTGGTGTTTTCTTGTTAAGAAAGTTTCAATCTTTAAAATTTTAAATCATAGCTTTTACAAAATCTTTTCTTTTATCTACTTTCTTACAAGTATTTTTAATTTTAAGACACATCTTTTTCAAAAATTCCTAACTACTCTCTCTCTTCATTTTTCGAAAATCAACACCAAAATTTTCAAATCCTTTTAGTTAATTAATTAATTTAGTTCTCTAATTTCTTTTATTTCTAGTTCTTTTCTTAATTTTCGAAACTTGCATAAATTTCTTTTTATTTACTTTATTTTAATTTCTTTAATAAAAAAAAAGGGGGAATAAAATTTTTATTTACAATCCACATCATCTCCCTTTCTCCACCATGGACCTAAGTGGAAATGAACAGTCCAGAATGACTCTGGGGTCATGTGCTAACCCCACTACTGATTCATATAGGAGTAGTATCTGTATACCCCCCATCAGAGCCAGCAATTTTGAGCTAAACCCTCAGCTCATTATCACGGTGCAGCAAAATTGCCAGTATTTCGGTCTTCCACAGGATAAGGAAGTGAATCATGATGTCTACAGATTATTGCTGTTTCCATTTGGTGAAAAAGACCAAGCTAAGAGGTGGTTAAACAACCAACTCAAAGCCAGCATAAGAACATGGAAACAGTTATTAGACAAATTCCTGAATCAATATTTCCCTCCAAAAAGGATGACACAGCTAAGGTTAAACATCCAAGGCTTTAAGCAAGAGGATAATGAATCTCTTTATAATGCCTATGAAAGGTACAGAGAGATGCTAAGGAAATGCCCCTCTGAAATATTTTTAGAATGGGTGCAGTTAGACATCTTCTACTATGGGCTTATTGAAAAGGCCCAAATGTCTCTAGACCACTCAGCTAGTGGATCGATACACATAAGAAAGACAATTGAAGAGGCTCAAGAGCTCATAGATATGGTTGCTAGAAATTAGCATCTGTACTTAAGTAGTGAGTCCTCTATGAAAGAAGAGGCTAAAGCAGTATCCACTGAACTTAGTCCTCCAGAACAAGTTGCTGAACTCAATCAGTAACTATTTTCTATAACAAAACAGTTAGCAGAATTTAAAGAGATGCTACAAGAAACCAAAGATGCTAATCAGAATATGGAAAAATAATTGAATCAGACAAAACTACAGTTTTCTAAACAGATAACAGAAGAATACCAAGTTGTTCATTTAAGGAGTGGAAAGACATTGAATGTCTCAACTCAAAGCAGCAGAAAGCCAAAAAAGGAACATCTAATAGAGGATGACCAATTTATTGCCCAAAGAGCCCAGAGAGGAATTATTCTGGCGTTTAAACACCAGAAAAGGGTCAGAAGTCAGCGTTAAACGCCCATACAGCAGCCAATTCTGGCATTCAAATGCCAGAAAAGGGTGGCAATCTAGCGTTAAACACCCATAGAGCACCCAATTCTGGTGTTGAAATGCCAATGAGGGATCAGACACCTACAAGTGCTGATAACAACCCCCTTAAGTAGGCTTCTTCAACTACTTCTGTAGGAAATAAACCTGCAGCAACTAAGGTTGAAGAATATAAAGCCAAGATGCCTTATCTTCAGAAACTCCGTCAAGCGGAACAAGATAAACAATTTGCCCGCTTTGAAGACTATCTCAGGTCTCTTGAAATAAAGATTCTGTTTGCAGAGACACTTGAGAAAATACCCTCTTATGATAAGTTCATGAAAGAGATCTTAAGTCATAAGAAGGATTGGAGGGAGACTGAAAAAGTTTTTCTCACTGAAGAATGCAGTGCAGTCATTTTAAAAAGCTTACTAGAGAAGCTTAAGGATCCCGGAAGCTTTATGATACCATGCACCTTAGAGGATGCTTGTACCAAGATAGCTTTATGTGATCTTGGGGCAAGTGTCAACCTGATACCTACATCCACTATCAGAAAGCTTGGTTTGACTGAAGAAGTCAAACCGACCCGAATATGTCTCCAACTTACTGATGGCTCTATTAAAATTCTATCAGGCATAATTGAGGACATGATTGTCAATGTTGGGTCATTTGCCTTTCCCACTGACTTTGTAGTGCTGCAAATAGAGGAGCACAATAATGCAACTCTATTTCTAGGAAGACCTTTCCTAGCAACTGGACGAACTCTCATTGACGTCCAAAAAGGGGAGGTAACCCTGAGAGTCAATGAGGATGAGTTTAAGTTGAATGCTATCGAAGCTATTCAACATTCAAACACACATTAAAAGACTGCATGAGCATTGATATTATTGACTCCCTGGTGGAAGAGGTCAATACGACTGAGAGTCTCGAATCAGAGCTAGATGACATTTTTAAAGATGTTCAGCCTGACATGAAAGAACCAGAGAAAATAGCAGAACCTCTGAAAACTCCTCCAGAAGAGGAAAAACCTCCCAAACCCGAGTTCAAACCACTACCACCATCCCTGAAGTATGCATTTCTAGGAGAAGATGACACTTTTTTGGTAATCATAAGCTCTACTTTAGAGCCACAGGAAGAGAAAGCACTAATTCAGGTGCTAAGGACACACAAGATAGCTCTTGGGTGGTCCATAAGTGATCTTAAGGGCATTAGCACAGCCAAATGCATGCACAATATCCTATTGGAGGATGATGCTAAGCCAATGGTTTAACTACAGAGGTGGCTAAATCCAGCCATGAAAGAGGTGGTGCAAAAAGAGGTCACTAAGTTACTAGAGGCTGGGATTATTTATCCTATTTCTGATAGCCCCTGGGTGAGCCCTATCCAACTTGTCCCCAAGAAGAGAGGTATGACTGTGGTTTATAATGAAAGGAATGAACTGGTTCTCACAAGAACAGTTATAGGGTGGCGTATGTGTATTGACTACAGAAGGCTCAATACAGCCACCAGAAAGGATCATTTTCCTTTACCATTCATAGACCAGATGCTAGAGAGACTAACAGGTCATGAATACTACTGCTTTTTGGATGGCTATTTAGGTTACAACCAAATTGCAGTAGACCCTCAGGACCAAGAGAAAATAGCATTCACATGTCGGTTTGGAGTATTTGCCTACAGAAGGATGCCATTTGGTCTATACAATGCACCTGCAACCTTTCAGAGATACATGCTCTCTATCTTCTCTGATATGGTATAGAAATTTCTGAAAGTCTTCATGGATGACTTCTCAGTATTTGGAGTCTCATTCAGCTCCTGTGTTGACCATCTAGCACTTGTTCTAAAAAGGCGCCAAGAGACTAACCTGATTTTAAAGTGAGAGAAATGTCACTTTAGGGTGACTGAGGGATTGTCCTTGGGCACAGAATTTTGAACAGGGGGATAGAGGTGGATCAAGCTAAGGTAGAGGTAATTGAAAAATTACCACCACCTGCCAATGTCAAGGCAATCAGAAGCTTTCTTGGGCATGCAAGATTCTATAGGAGGTTTATAAAGGATTTTTTAAATATTGCAAAACCTCTGAGCAATCTGCTAGCTGCTGATACACCATTTGTCTTTGACGCAGAGTGTTTGCAGGCCTTTGAGACTCTGAAAGCTAAGCTGGTCACAGCACCAACCATTTCTGCACCAGACTGGACATTACCATTCGAACTAATGTGTGATGCCAGTGACCATGCCATTGGTGCAGTATTAGGACAGAGGCATGACAAGCTTTTGCATGTCATTTATTATGCTAGCCGTGTTTTAAATGACGCATAGAAGAATCACACAACCACAGAAAAAGAGTTGCTTGCAGTGGTTTATGCCATTGACAAGTTCAGAACTTATTTAGTAGGATCAAAAGTGGTTGTGTACACTGACTATGCTGCTCTAAAATATACCCTCACAAAGCAAGATTAAAAACCCAAACTCATTAGATGGGTGTTTCTTCCATAAGAGTTTAATATAGAAATAAGAGACAGAAAAGGGACAGAGAACCAAGTAGCCGATCAACTGTCCCGGATAGAACAAGTAGCAGGAGCGTCCCTCCCTCCTACTGAGATCTCTGAAACATTTCTAGATGAGCAACTCTTTGCCATTCAGGAAGTACTGTGGTTTGCAGACATTGCAAACTATAAAGCTGTGAGATTCATACCTAAAGAGTACAATAGGCAGCAAACAAAAAAATTAGTTTCTGATGCAAAGTACTACTTGTGGGATGAACCATATCTCTTCAAGAGATGTGCAGACGGAATAATCCATAGATGTGTGCCTAGAGAAGAGGCACAAAAGAACCTATGGCATTGCCATGGATCACAATATGGAGGATATTTTGGAGGTGAGCGAACAGCCACAAAGGTTCTCCAATGTGGCTTCTACTGGCCTACTCTCTATAGAGACTCTCAAGAGTTTATACGTAACTGTGACAGTTACCAGAGAGCTGGTAATCTGCCTCATAAGTATGCCATACCTCAGCAAGGGATCTTAGAGATTGAGTTGTTTGATGTATGGGGTATTAACTTTATGGGGCCTTTCCCGCCATTATACTGAAACACATATATTCTAGTGGCAGTAGACTATGTATCTAAGTGGGTAGAAGCAATTGCAACACCCACTAATGATACTAAGATAGTGATGAAGTTCCTCCAGAAGAATATCTTCAACTGGTTCGGTGTCCCTAGGTTACTGATCAGTGATGGAGGCACTCATTTCTGCAATAAACAGCTTGACTCTACTCTGATCCGATATGGAATTAAACACAAAGTGGAAACTCCATATCACCCACAGACAAATGGGCAGGCTGAATGATGCACGGAAACTTGTCTCTCAACAAATTTTCCTTCGGCAAGTATACCGAATTGTCGTCAAGTAAAAACTCACAATAGAGTGAGGTCGAATCCCACAGGGATTGATAGGTCAAGCAACTTTAGTTAGAGGAATGTTCTACTTGAGCTGAGCAGAAATTGAGTTAAGAGTTGCAGAAAATTAAATGGCGGGAAAGTAAATTGCAGAAAGTAAATTGCAAACTCTTAAATGGGAATTTGGGGAGATGAACATAAAAATAAATGGCAGAAAGTAAAGAGAATGGGTAAGATCAGAAATTGGGGATTCATTGGGCTTAGGAGATGTTGCATTCTCCGGATCAAGTTCATTCTCATATCTTCCTCAATCAATGCATTCATTGATATCCTTGGCAATCTTAAGTGATTGGATCCCAATTCCTTGGCAACCCAATCTCTCTAAGCTTGAACAATTGCCCAATTCCTTGATTTAATTGCTTATGGGAAGAGATGAAGTATGGTCACTAATTATACCACATGTATTTCCAAATCAAAGTGTTGGAATGATTATATGTCACTATATCCGTCCAAACCCAAATTCGGTCCAACATGAGAAAGCATTTCTAGCATGATCTCCTCATCCCTTTTCCAAGGCTCAGAGGAGATCCAATTATGGAGAGTTTCTTTTCCAAGACAACTAACCAATTGATTTAAGATCGAAAGCTTTCTAGTAAATCAAGAGAAAAGAGAGAAGAAGAAGAATGAAAACTATAATCGATCCATCAAATTACATCAGAGCTCCCTAACCCAATGAAAAAAGGTTTAGTTGTTCATAGCTTTGGAAATGGAAGATGATAGGGAAGAGTACATTCTAAAGTAAACTAGAAATTGCAGGAAAAGTAAATATACAGAGTGTAGTTCTCCAAAATTCCAAGCTCCTTTCTAGTTCAAAACTACTCCTATACATACTACTCTTTTTGATCTTCTAGTCAGCTCTTCAAGTCTTGGATATGGGCCTTTGATCTTAAGTTGAAGCAGTTACAATCTTCAGTGGGCTCAGCTTTGCTTGCAGAAAAAGTGTGAGTCAGGCATGGGTGGACGTTAGTTAGGACGTTAGTGGTGTTAATGTTAAGTGAAAATGTGGGTTCGAGAACGTCAGTGACGATAACCTTTTTCACTAACGCTCCAAACCAAATTGATCCACATTAACCTTAATATTAGTGGCACTAACGTGACCACTAACGTTGCCTCTTAGTCCATCGCAAACGTTATTGGCATTCACCTTTACCAATAACGTTGCCTCTTAGTCCTTCGTAAACGTTATTGACGTTCACCTTTACCAATAACGTTGCTCCTTGCTTCTCTTCCCCATGTTAGTGATCCACATTAGTGTAACTAACGTGGCCCTTAATGTGGGCATGCCCAAGCTTCGAGAGCGTTAGTGACACTTACCTTTGTCACTAATGCTTCAAACGCCCCTTCCTCCCACGTTAGTGCCTCACGTTAATGGCATTAAAGTGACTACTAACGTGGTGGTAATTGCCATCTCCAACATTAGTGACAAAGGTTAGTGTCACTAATGTTGGCCTATCATTCCTTGCTCCACGTTACCCTTCACGTTAGTGGTCTTAACGTGACCACTAACGAAGGCAATATTGGCTTAGTCCAACGTTGGGGACAAAGGTGAGTGTCACTAATGTTGGTGATTTCTTTCTCCTTTAACGTTAGAGTTCACGTTAATTGGATTAATGTGACTCTTAATGTGGCTAAGTGTGCTCTTTTGGAACGTTAGTGGTGTTCACGTTTACCGCTAACGTTGCAGCTCCCCTTTCCATCCACGTTAGCTCCCACGTTAATGTAACTAATGTGGGCTATGATGGCTTTCGAAGCCGTTTTTGGCAATCACTTTTTCCATTAACACTGCAAACTTACTCCCATTCCACGTTAGGGGTCACATTAGTTAGACTAACGTGGCTACTAACGTGGCTCTTCCTTGCTTCCTTTGTCCTGAAATCAAGAAAATAAAGTGCATCAAAGCTTGGTTCTTAATCATGAGACCATGCATCATCCATCTTATCATTCAATTCATGCCAAATTCTCATGAAATCATGTAAAGTTCACAATATTTTCTTGAATCAAGGTGTAAGTGTATATTTACCCAAAACATGCTTATTTACTAAGAAAGTGCATGAAACTACCCTAAAACAGTAAAGAAAAGGTCAGTGAAACTGGCCAATATGTCCTGGCATCACAACACCAAACTTAAAGTTTGCTTGTCCCTAAGAAAGTACTGAAGCATAAGAATGATGAATGAAAGAACAAGAGAGACAAGTTCTTATTATAGAAGTCAAGTTCTTGGTTTATTGGGTTTCATGCATAGCAACTTAGGTTCATTCCTTTACTGGTTTTCAGGTCCTTATCATGCTCTTGAATACTTTCTTGATTGCAACCTATGAGACTTCTTATTTATTGATCATCCCTTCTTTTCCAGGGTTTATTGCATTCTTGGGCTAAGTGCTCTATGAGAGGGCGACTCTTTAAGATAAGCTTTCAGCCAACACTCCCAAACCAGTTGGTTCAAGGTGCTAGGTGTTGAGACACCCCTAAGGATCTACTCCCTCAAGTCTCTCTCCCCCATACATACACACCACAGGCACATGGTTCGTTATTTTCTTTCTTAAGACCTTGGTGTCTAGCACCTCTTTGGGTCACTAAGTGTTCTGTAGCAAAGGTTGCCCTTGATAGTGGACTTTCAGCTGATAATCCCAGGTCAGTTAACCCAAGTTACCAAGTGATAAGGCACCCCTGAGAGCTTAATCATCCAAGCATATCCCTTGCACAGGGACACCACAGACACATGCCTCAGGACTCAAACCCTTGGTGCCTAGCCTTAATTCTTATTATCTTTCTTTCATTTTCAAACACTTATTGTTCTTTCTCTTTTTCTTATTAGGATCTTGTTGGTTGCCTAGTCTCATAGGATATGTTTCAAGCATGTGATTTAGAGCATATAGTTGCATATATACCTTGTTGGTGAACCAACTTAGCTAATCAATTACCATGCCACAAACATTGAGAACTTACTTTACAAGATTAACCCCACTCTTGTTTTTCATAACATTTTCTTTTATTTGACTTAGAGGACAAGCATACAATTAAGTAGGATGAAAATGAAAACCGGGAACTTAGACCAACACACTTAGACCTAAGCAATGAAATCTTAAAGGCAGAATTGAAAATTACAAAGCTACTATGGAAGCATGTTCTATTTCATACATGATTTTTCTTATTTAAAACTTGAAAAATATAGAACGAAGAGGGAACTCCACCACCTTTTTCTCATTGGAATGCTTATGTCCCTTTGTTTCCTTTGTCTTGGGATCCTTCTTGATTGCTCGAATCCCCATTCCTTTGCACTTCCCGATCAGCGTTTTCCAGAAACCAGCATCTTCCATCTTCTTCTTCAATGCTTCCTTCTATTGTTTCACCTTCCCCTCCTCTTGTTCTGTTAAGTCTTTGCAAATTGTATCATATTTTGGGATGGCAGAGTGCAAATTATGCATATGCCCAGCCACATAAGTCAACTTGGCCTGAGTGTTTATGCTAAACTCTTCCCGGTGTAGTTGTCGTCCTTCGTTAAGCACGTTGAACTCGTTGAATGGTTTCATCTGAGCCAACTGACTTTGGTTGAGTTCTTGAATGCGTTTGTCTTGATGCTCTTGCCTTTCAGTTATTTGATTGATGGCTTGGGTGAGCTGGGAGTAATGCTCTTGTTGCTGCTCCATTTTTTGTTTCTGCCACTCCCTTTATTGATTCATCCAATTAGAGAGTAGTTCTTCTTAACGATCCATCCTTTGGGATTGAACGCGTAGTTGTTGTTCTTGTCCCTCCATATATCTCCATGCTAGATCCTCAATGGCTCCTTGAATATGAACCAGATTTATATTGGTTGGATCATATTGCTCTTCATGTTGATATTCTATTTGTTGGGGTTCTTTTTGACGAGGTTCTTCTTAGGGAGGTTCTTCTTAGGATGTTCTTTTCCTTATCTGAGGCCTTCTTTGTTGTTGAGCGGGTGCCACATAGGTTATACGCTGGAGCGTAACTAACCTCCCAGGGTTTAACGATTTTGGATTGTTATCTTCAAAGACTACCTTCACTTTCATACATAGTCTAAGGATGGTACTGGGGTACTGGTGCACGAAATTCTGATCATCAATAATGGCGCCAAAGACTTGGTAGCGCTCTCAAACGTGAATCACACTTTGTCACAACTCTGCATAACTAACCAGCAAGTGCACTGGGTCGTCCAAGTAATACCTTACTTGAGTAAGGGTCGATCCCACGGAGATTGTTGGTATGAAGCAAGCTATGGTCATCTTGTAAATCTCAATTAGGCGGATAATAAATAGTTATGGAATTTTCGAAAATAATAATAAATAAAGCATAAAATAAGATAGAGATACTTATGTAAATCATTGGTAGGAATTTCAGATAAGTGCATAGAGATGCTTTGTCCCTGTTGAATCTCTGCAACATACTGCTTTCTTACTTTCAATCCTTCATACTCCTTTCCATGGCAAGTTGTATGTAGGGCATCACCGTTGTCAATGGCTACATTGCATCCTCTCAGTGAAAATGGTCCAAATGCTCTGTCACAGCACGGCTAATCATCTGTTGGTTCTCGATCATGTCGGAATAGAATCCATTGATTCTTTTGCGTTTGTCATCACGCCCAATAATCGTGAGTTTGAAGCTCGTCACAGCCATTCAATCCTTGAATCCTACTCAGAATACCACAAACAAGGTTTAGACTTACCGGATCCTCAAGAGTGGCCGCCAAGGGTTCTAGCTTATACCACAAAGATTCTGATTAAGGAATTTAAGAGATATTCGTTCGATCTAAGGTAGAAAGGAGGTGGTTGTCAAGCACGTGTTCATAAGAATGGATGATGATGAGTGTCACGGATCATCACATTCATCATGTTGAAATGCAACAAATATATTAGAACAACAATAAGCTGAATTGAATAGAAAATAGTAGTAATTGCATTGAAACTCGAGGTGCAGCAGAGCTCCACACCCTTAATCTATGGTGTGTAGAAACTCCACCGTTGAAAATACATAAGTGATGGTGCAGGCATGGCTGAATGGCCAGCCTCCATGAATGATCAATAGTCTCCTAAGATGAACAATAGAATAAAACTGAGACCAAAGATGTTTAATACAATAGTAAAAAGTCCTATTTATACTAGACTAGTTACTAAGGTTTACAGAAATAAGTCTACATGCAGAAATCCACTTCCGATGCGCACTTGGTGTGTGCTTGGGCTGAGCTTGAGCTTTACATGTGTAGAGGCTTCTCTTGTAGATAAACACCAAGTTGTAACGTGTTTTTGGCATTTAACTCTTGTTCGTGACGTGTTTCTGGTGTTTGACTATAGAATGCAGCATGGAACTGGCGTTGGACGCCAGTTTGCATCGTCTAAGCTAGAACAAAGTATGGACTATTATATATTGCTGGAAATCTCTAGATGTCTAATTTCCAACGCCGTTCAAATCGTACCATTTGGAGTTCTGTAGCTCTAGAAAATATATTTCGAGTGCTGGGAGGTCAGAATCCAACAGCATCAGCAGTCCTTTGTCAGCCTTCTATCAGAGTTTTGCTCAGGTCCCTCAATTTCAGCCAGAAAATACCTGAAATCACATAAAAACACACAAACTCATAGTAAAGTCCAGAAATGTGAATTTAGCATGAAAACTAATGAAAACATCACTAAAAGTAGCTAGATCCTACTAAAAACTACCTAAAAACAATGACAAAAAGCGTATAAATTATCCGCTCATCACAACACCAAACTTAAATTGTTGCTTGTCCCCAAGCAACTGAAAATCAAATAGGATAAAAAGAAGAGAATATACTATAAAATCAAAATATCAATAAATATTAGTTCTAATTAGATGAGCAGGACTTGTAGCTTTTTGCTTCTAAACAGTTTTGGGATCTCACTTTATCCTTTGAAGTTTAGAATGATTGGCATCTATAGGAACTCAGAGTTCAGATAGTGTTATTGATTCTCCTAGTTAAGTATGTTGATTCTTGAACACAGCTACTTTTATGACTCTTGGCCGTGGCCCTAAGCACTTTGTTTTCCAATATTACCACCGGATAGATAAATGCCACAGACACATGACTGGGTGAACCCTTTCAGATTGTGACTCAGCTTTGCTAAAGTCCCCAGTTAGAGGTGTCCAGAGTTCTTAAGCACACTCTTTTTGCTTTGGATCACGACTTTAACCATTCAGTCTCAAGCTTTTCACTTGGACCTGCATGCCACAAGCACATGGTTAGGCTTGGATTTTATTTCCTTGGGCCCTCCTATCCATTGATGCTCAGAGCCTTGGATCCTTTTTACCCTTGCCTTTTGGTTTTAAGGGCTATTGGCTTTTTCTGCTTGCTTTTTCTTTTTTTTCTTTCTATATAAATTTCTTTTTCGCAAGCTTTGTTCTTCACTACTTTTTCTTGCTTCAAGAATCAATTTTATGATTTTTCAGATCATCAACAACATTTTTCTTGTTCATCATTCTTTCAAGAGCCAACAATTTTAACATTCATAAACAACAAGATAAAATATATGCATTGTTCAAGCATTCATTCAGAAAACAAAAAGTATTGTCACCATATCAATATAATTAAACTAATTTCAAGGATGAATTCGAAACTCATGTACTTCTTGTTCTTTTGTATTAAAAACATTTTTCATTTAAGAAAGGTGAATGATTCATGGAATTATTCATAGCCTTAAGACATAGTTACTAGACACTAATAATCATGTAATAAATACACAAACATAGATAAACATGAAGCTTAAAAACCGAAAAACAGAGAAATAAGAACAAGAAATGAGTCCACCTTAGTGATGGTGCCGCCTTCTCCTTGAAGTACCAATGATGTCCTTGAGCTCTTCTATGTCTCTTCCTTGCCTTTGTTGCTCCTCCCTCATTGCTCTTTGATCTTCTCTAATCTTATGGAGAATGATGGAGTGCTCTTGGTGTTCCACCCTTAGTTGGTCCATGTTATAACTCAAGTCTTCTAGAGAAGTGTTGAGTTGTTCCCAATAGTTGTTTGGAGGAAAGTGCATCCCTTGAGGCATCTCATGGATTTTTTTATGATGAGCTTCCTCATGTGTCTCTTGAGATCCATGAATGGGCTCTCTTGTTTGCTCCATCCTTTTCATAGTGATGGGCTTATCTTCTTCAATGAGAATGTCTCCTTCTATGATAACTCCAGCTGAGTAGCATAGATGGCAAATAAGATAAGGAAAAGCTAGCCTTGCTATGGTGGAGGACTTTTCGGCTATTTTGTAAAATTCAAGAGAGATGACTTCATGAACTTCTACTTCCTCTCCAATCATGATGCTATGGATCATGATGGCCCGATCCACAGGCTTAAGGTACAGTCTTCTCAATTGAACTGGATTGCCTCTTGAGTCTCTTTTCCATTGAGCTCCTTCCACACATATGTCCATAAGGACTTGGTCCAACCTTTGTTCAACTTCTAGTGTAGGGGCGTGCGTTTTCTTGCATAATAGGCAAATTGAACGCCAACCTCACATTTTCCAGACTGAAATCTAAGTATTTCCCCCGAACCATTGTAAGATAATTTTTTGGATTCGGGTTCATACTTTGATCATGGTTCCTAGTGATCCATGTATTGGCATAGAACTCTTGAACCATTAGGATTCCGACTTGTTGAATGGGGTTGGTCAGAACTTCCGAACCTCTTCTTTGGATCTCATGTCGGATCTCCGGATACTCATTTTTCTTGAGCTTGAAAGGGACCTCGGGGATCACCTTCTTCTTGGCCACAAAAACTTAGAATATTGCTCGCCCTCGAGCAAAGGAAGAAAGAAGAGAAGAAGAAGAATAAGAGGATATGGAGGAAAGGGAGAGGTGTGTGGTTTTGGCTATGGTGAGGAAGAGAGGGTTGTGGTGTGTGAAAATGAAGAAGGATAGGTGAAGGGAGAGGGAGTATGTTTGGCCATTTAGGGTGGGTTTGGGTGGGAAAGAGATTTTGAATTTTGAAGGTAGGTGGGGTTTATGGGGAAGAGAGATTGAGGTGATTGGTGAAGGGTGTTTGGGGAAGAGTTTTATTGGATTGTGTGAAGAAGAGAGAAGGTAAGTTGAGGTAGGTGGGGATCCTGTGGGGTCCACAGATCCTGAGGTGATCCTGTGGGGTCCACAGATCCTGAGGTGTCAAGGATTTATCATCCCTGCACCAATTAGGCACGTAAAATGCCCTCTGCATGCAATCCTGGCATTTAACGCCAGATTGATGCTTGTTTCGAGCGTTAAACGCCAGCTCTATGCTTGTTTTAGGCGTTCAATGCCAGTCTGCAGCATGTTTTTGGCGTTGAACGCCAGCTTTCCTTAGGGTGCAATCCTGGCGTTTAAACGCCAGATTGCTGCATGTTTCTGGCGTTCAATGCCAAATCCATGCTCTGTTCTGGCGTTGAACGCCAGCCAGATGCTCCTTACTGGCGTTTAAACACTAGTAAGCCCTTCCTCCAGGGTGTGCTGTTTCTTCTGCTATTTTTTATTCTATTTTTATTTTAGTATTTATTTTGTGACTCTACATGATCATGAACCTAATAAAACATAAAAGAACAATGAAAATAAAAATAGAATTAGATAAATAAAAATTGGGTTGCTTCCCAATAAGCACTTCTTTAATGTCACTAGCTTGACAGTGGGCTCTCATGGAGCCTCACAGGTGATCAGGTCAATGTTGTGGACTCCCAACACCAAAGTTAGAGTTTGAATGTGGGGGTTTAACACAAAACTTAGAGTTTGGTTGTGGCCTCCCAATACCAAACTTAGAGTTTGATTGTGGGGGCTTTGTTTGACTCTGTAATGAGAGAAGCTTTTCATGCTTCCTCTCCATGGTTACAGAGGAATATCCTTGAGCTTTAAACACAAGGTAGTCCCCATTCAATTGAAGGACTAGCTCTCCTCTGTCAACATTAATCACAGCTCCTATTGTGGCTAGGAAGGGTCTTCCAAGGATGATGCATTCATCATGTTCCTTCCTGGTATCTAAGATTATGAAATCAGCAAGGATGTAAAGGCCTTTAACCTTTACTAACACGTCCTCTACCAATCCATAAGCTTGTCTTACTGACTTGTTTGCCATCTGTAATGAGAATGTGGCAGCCTGTACCTCAAGGATCCGCAGCTTCTCCATTACAGAGAGTGGCATAAGATTTATACCTGACCCCAGGTCACACAGAGCCTTCTCAAAGGTCATGGTGCCTATGGTACAGGGTATTGAGAATTTACCAGGATCCTATTTTTTTTTAGGTAGAGTTTGCTGAACCCAAGTATCTAGTTCACTAATGAGCAATAGGGGTTCACCTTCCCAAGTCTCATTACCAAACAACTTGGCATTAAGTTTCATGATGGCTCCTAGATATTGAGCAACTTGCTCTCCAGTTACATCTTCATCCTCTTCAGAGGAAGAATAGTCTTCAGAGCTCATGAATGGCAGAAGGAGGTTTAATGGGGTCTCTATGGTCTCTATATGACCTTCAGATTCCTTTGGGTCCTCAATAGGGAACTCCTTCTTGCTTGAGAGACATCCCATGAGGTCTTCCTCATTGGGATTCATGTCCTCTCCTTCCTCTCTAGGTTCAGCCATGTTGATTATGTTAATGGCCTTGCACTTTCTTTTTGGATTCTCTTCAGTATTGCTTGGGAGAGTACTAGGAGGAGTTTCAATGACTTTCTTACTCAGCTGGCCCATTTGTGCCTCCAAATTTCTGATTGAGGACCTTGTTTCACTCATGAAACTTAAAGTGGCTTTAGACAGATCAGAGACTATGTTTTCTAAGTTAGAGGTGCTCTGCTAAGAATTCTCTGTCTGTTGCTGATAAGATGATGGAAAAGGCTTGCTATTGCTGAACCTATTTCTTCCACCATTATTAAAGCCTTGTTGAGGCTTTTGTTGATCTTTCCATGAGAAATTTTGATGATTTTTCCATGAAGAATTATAGGTGTTTCCATAAGGTTCACCCATGTAATTTACCTCTACTGTTGCAGGGTTCTCAAGAACATAAGCTTCTTCTTCAGAAGATGCCTCTTTAGTACTGTTGGATGCATTTTGCCATCCATTCAGACTTTGAGAAATCATGTTGACTTGCTGAGTCAACATTTTGTTCTGAGCCAATATGGCATTCAAAGCATCAATTTCAAGAACTCCCTTCCTCTGAGGTATCCCATTATTCACAGAATTCCTCTCAAAAGTGTACATGAACTGGTTATTTGTAACCATGTCAATGAGTTCTTGAGCTTCTGCAGGCATTTTCTTTAGGTGAATGGATCCACCTGCAAAATGGTCCAATGACATCTTAGAGAACTCAGATAGACCATAATAGAATATATCCAAAATGGTCCATTTTGAAAGCATGTCAGAAGGACACCTTTTGGTCATCTGTTTGTATCTTTCCCAAGCTTCATAGAGGGATTCACCTTCTTTTTGTTTGAAGGTCTAAACATCCACTCTAAGCTTGCTCAACTTTTGAGGAGGAAAGAACTTAGCCAAGAAGGCCGTTACCAGCTTATTCCAAGAGTCCAGGCTATCTTTAGGTTGTGAGTCCAACCATGTTCTAGCTCTGTCTCTTATAGCTAAAGGGAAAAGCATGAGCCTGTAGACTTCAGGATCTACTCCATTAGTCTTAACAGTCTCACAGATCTGTAAGAACTCAGTTAAAAACTGACAGGGATCTTCTGATGGAAGTCCATGGAACTTGCAGTTCTGTTGCATTAGAGCAACTAGTTGAGGTTTCAACTCAAAATTGTTTGCTCCAATGGCAGGGATTGAGATGCTTCTTCCATCAAACTTGGAAGTAGGTGTAGTATAGTCACCAAGCATCCTCCTTGCATTATTATTTTTGGCTGCCATCTCCTCTTCCTTTTCGAAAATTTCTGTAAGGTTGTCTCTGGATTGTTGTAATTTAGCTTCTCTTAGTTTCCTCTTCAGAGTCCTTTCAGGTTCAGGATCTGCTTCAACAAGAATATTCTTGTACTTGCTCCTGCTCATATGAAAAAGAAGGGAATAGAAAATAATAATAGGGATCCTTTTTACCACAGTAAAATGATTCCTTTATGTTAGTAGAAGAAGAAAAGAATAGAAGAAGGAAAAGAAGAAAATTCAAACTCAGAGAGAAAGAAGGGGTTCGAATTTTAAGATGAAGAGAAATGTTAGTAAATGAATAAATAAATAGAAAGAGATGAGAGAGAAGAGTTTTCGAAAATTAACTTTGAAAATGGGGTTAGTGATTTTCGAAAATTAAGAGAAGAAATAAAATTAAAATTTAAAATTTGAAATAATTAATTAATTAAGAAAATTTTGAAAAAGAGGGAGGTAATTTTCGAAAATGAGAGAGAGAAGTAGTTAGATGGTTTTGAAAAAGATAAGAAATAGTAAAACAAACAAAAAATCAATTAGTTAGTTGAAAATGATTTGAAATTCAATTTTTGAAAAGATATGATTGAAAAAGATATTTTGGAAAAGATTTGATTTTTAAAATTAAAATTGATTACTTGACTAACACGAAACTAAAAGATTTGACTTTAGAATTTAAAGATTGAACCTTTCTTAACAGGAAAGTAACAAACTTCAAATTTTTTAATCAATCACATTAATTGTTAGTAAAGTTTTCAAAATTTTGAAATAAAGATAAGAAAAAGATTTTGAAAATAAATTTTAAAAAATTTTGAAAATCATAAAAGAAAAATGAAAAAGAATTGATTTTTGAAAAAGATTTTGAAAAGATAGGATTTTTCAAAATTGAAAATTTGACTTGACTTATAAGAAATAGCTAAGTTTTGAAAATATTTTACTAAGTCAACTCAAATTTTCGAAATTTTGAGAGAAAAAGGGAAAATATATTTTTTTGAATTTTGAATTTTTAATGATGAGAGAGAAAAAACATAAAAATGACTCACAACATGAAAATTATGAATCAAAACACATGATGCATGCAAGAACACTATGAATGTCAAGATGAACACCAAGAATACTTTGAAGATCAAGATGAACATCAAGATTTATTTTTGAAAAAAAATTTTCAAGAAAAGAAAACATGCAAGACACCAAACTTAGAAATTTTTCATGCTTATACACTATGAATGCAAGAATGCACATGAAAAACAACAAAAAATACAAAACAAGAAAATTTAAAGATCAAACAAGAAGACTTGTCAAGAACAACTTGAAGATCATAAAGAACACATGCATGAAATTTTCAAAAAAGAATGCAAAGGTTTTTAAAAACATGCAATTGACACGAAACTTAAAATTTGACTCAAGACTCAAACAAGAAACACAAAAAAATTTTTTTTTGATTTTATGATTTTCTAATTTTTTTTGAATTTTTCGAAAATTATATTTTTGAAAAACTAAAATAGAGAAAAAATTTTTTGAAAGATTTTTGAAAACTTTTTGAAAAGAAAATTACTTAA
This sequence comes from Arachis duranensis, assembly GCF_000817695.3. Taxonomy (NCBI): domain Eukaryota; kingdom Viridiplantae; phylum Streptophyta; class Magnoliopsida; order Fabales; family Fabaceae; genus Arachis; species Arachis duranensis. The sequence goes on from NW_026264910.1 coordinate 379,623, forward strand.
TCTGAGCAACAAGATGAACCGTCAGTTGTCCAAACTCGAACAATCCCCGGCAACGGCGCCAAAAACTTGGTGCACGAAATTGTGATCATCAACAATGGTGCCAAAGACTTGGTAGCGCTCTCAAACGAGAATCACACTTTGTCACAACTCCGTACAACTAACCAGCAAGTGCATTGGGTCATCCAAGTAATACCTTATGTGAGTAAGGGTCGATCCCACGGAGATTGTTGGTATGAAGCAAGCTATGGTAAGCTATGATAAGTGTATGGAGATGCTTTGTCCCTGTTGAATCTCTGCAACATACTGCTTTCTTACTTTCAATCCTTCATACTCCTTTCCATGGCAAGTTGTATGTAGGGCATCACCGTTGTCAATGGCTACATCCCATCCTCTTAGTGAAAATGGTCCAAATGCCCTGTCACAGCACGGCTAATAATCTGTCGGTTCTCGATCATGTCAGAATAGAATTCATTGATTCTTTTGCGTTTGTCATCACGTCCAACAATCGCGAGTTTGAAGCTCGTCACAGTCATTCAATCCCTGAATCCTACTCGGAACACCACAGGGTTCTAGCTTATACCACAAAGATTCTGATTAAGGAATCTAAGAGATATTCGTTCGGTCTAAGGTAGAATGGAGGTGGTTGTCAAGAACGCGTTCATAAGGAAGGATGATGATGAGTGTCACGGATCATCACATTCATCATGTTGAAATGCAACGAATATCTTAGAACAGGAATAAGCTGAATTGAATAGAAAATAGCAGTAATTGCATTGAAACTCGAGGTGCAGTAGAGCTCCACACCCTTAATCTATGGTGTGTAGAAACTCCACCGTTGAAAATACATGAGTGATGGTCCAGGCATGGCTGAATGGCCAGCCTCCATGAATGATCAATAGTCTCTTAAGATGAACAATAGAATAAAACTGAGACCAAAGTTGTCTAATACAATAGTAAAATGTCCTATTTATACTAGACTAGTTACTAGGGTTTACAAAATAAGTCTACATGCAGAAATCCACTTCTGGGGCCCACTTGGTGTGTGCTTGGGCTGAGCTTGAGCTTTACACATGCAGAGGCTTCTCTTGGAGTTAAACGCCAAGTTGTAACGTATTTTTGGCGTTTAACTCTGGTTCGTGACGTTTTTCTGGCGTTTGACTACAGAATGCAGCATGGAGCTGACGTTGGATGCAAGTTTGCGTCATCTAAGCTCGAACAAAGTATGAAGTTCTGTAGCTCCAGAAAATCTATTTCGAGTGAAGGGAGGTCAGAATCCAACAGCATCAGCAGTCCTTTGTCAGCCTTCTATTAGAGTTTTGCTCAGGTCCCTCAATTTCAGCCAGAAAATACCTAAAATCACAAAAAAACTAACAAACTCATAGTAAAGTCCAGAAATTTGAATTTAGCATAAAAATTAATGAAAACATCCCTAAAAGTAGCTAGATCCAACTAAAAACTACCTAAAAACAATGCCAAAAAGCGTATAAATTATCCGCTCATCAGGTACCAAAGTCGAGCACTCAGATCATTCTTCTCGGCTGCATCTCTGATTCCCTCAGCTATAATTTCATGCACATTGATGTCTCCACCCTTCATTAAGCAATGTACCATAGTAGCTCGAGCAATGTTGACCTTAGAATTGTTTGAGGTTGGGAGGATACATCTCCTCACGAGCTCAAACAATCCCTTGGCTTCCAGGATGAAGTCTCCTCTCCTAATAAATTGTGGCCTTCTATCCAAATACCTTTCCCAATCAGATCTTATAACACACATGTCGTTCAAAATTTCTTCAAGTTCATCATTGTCGGGGCCATTGCTTATTCTTGCTTGATAACTGGGCTCATCAATATGTTGTGTTCTCTGATGAAGAGTCCTCATTATAGCATTGGGACTGAAATCAACCTCTGTTCCTCTCACATAGCTTTGGAAGGTAGGAGCCTTGGTAGTGTCTTCTTTGGCTATATTAGCATAGTACTCCTTGATGAGATTTGCATTTATCTTTGTTTCTGGGTTCATGAGCTCTTGCCAACCCCTCTGTTCAATCTTCTCTCCAATCTGTGGGAACTCATCATCGTTGAGCTGGAATGTCAATTCTGGCAATATTTTTTTGTGTTTTATCTGTTCAAATTAGAGCTCATGGAAGGCGGTCTTGAATCTCCCTTCATCAAAAGGAATGCTCTCCACCGGTTCCTTTCCCTTTCGCCTCTTAGAGCTTGATGATGCCATGAATAGGAATTGGTATGTGAAGGTGTTGAGAAGTATGGGTTGATGATGGAAACTGGCCGGGTTAAGATAGGGTGTAGCTTAGAGGATTGTGTTAACGTGTTGAGGGCAGAGATGTTGGGTGTGTGTTTCAAAAGAAACAAGAGAGATGAAATGAAAGGATATTTACATATGGAAGGGTATAGAGTGGGGGTCCTTTATATAGGAGGATGATGGGATTGAAGGGTGTGGATTGATAGAAAAATTTGATGGTGGACGGTTGGGGTTTGGTACGGAATGAGCACAAGGATCACCATTTTTATGAAGTGATTGGTTCGGTCTCCAAGGCGATACTTCTCCCAATGTTGCATGGCAACACTTCCCAAGGTACTCCCCTTGAAGACATGTGTGTAGTTCCCTTGGTGAAGTAGTCGAACTAATCCCCTTTGGGTTATTCCATCAGTTCCCTCCAACATTCTCTTCAATTCCCTTGCAAGACAAAAGAAAAGAGAGATTAGTTTGAATTGTGGCGGAAAAATAAGAATGGAAGGCTAACTACTTTTTTTTAGATTTTTTCTTTTGACTAACTAAGTGCCATTCATGAATGCAAACCAACCGACCAGCTAAGTGTTTATGCATGGAACATTATTGACACCAAACTTAGTTTGTGAGCATGTAGTGTAAAAGGATTTGATTAAGGCTCTAAGACTCACATGATATAAATTGTGTATGTGCCATCTTAGTGTGCTCTGAACACCAAATTGTTGTTCACTATATGTTATATACAAAAATTCATCTATGTGTTTGTCGAAATTGATTTGAAATTCATGAACTTGCTTTATTAACTACTATTAAAGATTTAAAGGAAAGGACATAAAACATGGGTTGCCTCCCATGAAGTACTTCTTTAGCATCATTAGCTTGACATTTTGCCTTTGTCAGGGTGGTTGGTAGTGCTTCAAATTTTCCCCTCTTGCAGTGAATCTGTGTCCATTGGCTTTATTAAGAAGATCCACATGTTCTAAGGAAAGAATTTTACTGATAGTGTACACTAGAGGCAGCTGAGATGGGATAGGTCGGAAATAAGCAGAGGTCACTTCATCTCTTGGAGAGAAATCCTCTGTAGGGATCTTCTTGTTCCTCCATCCCCTTGGGGCCTTTTTTCTTGTTTCCCTTGATGTTGCCTTGCTCCTTGTGGTTTCTTTTTCCAGGAAGATTTTGTTGCTGGTCTCATATGACTCTGGTGGGTCTAGCTCCTCTTGGGTTACACTTGCCTGTTGTTCCTTCTGACCACATTGCTTGTCAACCAGAGGGATTCTCAGGTGTATTGTTTGTGCTTCCGTGCTTGTTTCTTCTATTAGTGCCTTATTGTGCTCTTCCCTTGATTCTTTGTTTTCTTGATCTGCTTCTTGTGAGGGTTTGAAGACATTGAAGGCGAGTTGTTCATCATGTATCCTCAATATTAGCTCTCCTCGCTCCACATCTATAAGCGCCCTGACTATGGCTAAGAATGGTCTCCTCAGGATGATGGGATGGATGTGATTCTCTTCCATCTCCAAGATAACAAAGTCTGTGGGAAGGAAGTAGTTCCCAACCTTCAATAACATGTTTTCAACCACTACTATTACCTGTTTTTGAGTTTTGTCAGCCAACTTGATGATTACGTCCGTGGGTGTTAGCTCATTGATTTGAAGCTTTTTCATGAGGGATAGAGGCATTAAGTTGATGCTTGCTCCCAGGTCACAGAGTCCCTTATCAATCATTGTTTCTCCTATAGCACAGGGGATGTGAAAACTCCATGGGTCCTTCCTTTTTGTAGGTAGCTCTATTTGAGTGAGAGCACTGCACTCCTTATTCATCACTATTGTTTGCCCACCCTTCAGTGAACTCTTTTTGGTCAGCAGCTCCTTTATGTGCTTGATGTATAAGGGCATCTGCTAGAGAACTTTAATGAACGGTATGTTTACATGAAGAGATACAAACATGTCGAGGAACCTTGAATACACTCTCCTTTCTACACCACCCTTGAGCCTTTAAGGAAAAGGTGCATATGGATTCAGAGTCTCCTTTTTTTAGCTCCTTTCTGTGTGTGGGATTGGGTGCTTGATTTCTCTCTTCATGCTTTTCCTTTGGATTGTCTTGAAAGTGTTCTGTTTGTGTGTTTACTTCTTCCACACTCCTCTAATCACTTATAGTGATCATCTTTCATTCTTCCCATCTTACTTTCTTTGTTTCTCCTCTTGGGTTCTTATCTGTGTCACTTGGGAAACTATCAGTAGGCTTGGGAATCTGTTGAGATAGATATCCCACTTGGGACTCCAGCCTCTTGATGGTGTCTCCCTGGTTTTTTATATTGGCTCGCACTTCATCCTTGAACACTCTGTTGTCTTGGACTTCCTTACATATTCCTTCAAGTAGAGTCTTAATTTTGGAGAGTCTATCTTCGGATGGTGATGGTGGGTTGTGGTAGGAGGGGTGAGAAGGGCCATTTTGGTTGTGATATGGAGGTTGAGAGGTACTGTTGGGTGAGTGTTGATATGATCTCTGTGAGGAATGTTGGTAAGTTACATTGTTGTTGGGATTGTGGTTGTGGCGTCTCCAATCTTGGGCCTTGTCTTATTGATTTCCCCACCCAAAATTAGTGTGGTTCCTCCAACCAGAATTATAAATTTTGGAGTATGTATCATGGGTATGCCTGGGTGAGTTCCCAACATAGTTGGCTTATTCCCAGTCGCCTTCTTATCTTGTATTCACTCCTTCTTGAGCTGGTGATAAAGTGGTGACTGTTGCAACTTGGTTCTCTTCCATCTTCTTGGTAAGATCAGCTAACTGCTTGGTGATCATCTTATTTTGAGCCAGCAGTGCATCCATATGGTTCAGCCCCATCACTTCTCGAGTGTTGCTCTTTTCAGAAGCATAGAAGTAGTCATTCTCAGGTACAGTCTCAATGACATCTATGGCTTCTTCAATGGTTTTCTTCTTGTTTAGTGACCCCCTGATGAATGGTCTACGGCCTTCTTTGATTCGTAAGAAAGACCTCCATAGAAAATGTGCAGTTAAACCCATTCGTTGAACATGTCTGGTGAGCACCTTCTTGTTAAGTCCTTAAACCTCTCCCATGCCTCATAGAGAGTTTCACCATCTTGTTGCCTGAAGGTTTGTACCTTAGCTCTCAACCTATTGATTCTTTGAGGAGGTAGAATCTCGCCAAGAATTTGTTCACCACATCTTCCCAATTTGTTAAACTCTCCTTCGGGAAAGATTCTAGCCATTTAGATGCTTTGTCCCTGAGTGAAAAGGGGAACAAAAGCAGCCAATAGGCATCAGGATGAACACCATTAGACTTCACCGTGTCACATATCCTTAGGAAGGTGGTTAGATGTTGATTGGGGTCTTCTTGGGCGCTTCCTCCGAATGAATAGTTGTTCTGAACAAGGGTGATGAGCTGGGGTTTTAATTCAAAGTTATTGGCATGTATGGTTGGCTTTTGATGCTACTTCCGTAATTTCCTGGGTTTGGATTGATGTATGAGCCTAGAACCCTTCTTTCTGGCCCAGCATGATTCCCAAGGCCTTATTTGGCATGGTTGTGAGCTTTCCCTTCATGGTTGTTTTCCAGGTTCTCCTCCATGTTTTTTTCAAAGTACTCCTCTTCTTCTTCAGCACTAACAAAGCACATAGCAAGAAAGAAAATGAAGAAATTATTCTTGTTAGAGTGGCTGTTAGTGTGAGTAGTGCAAATTATCAAATAGTTAGTGGATTCGTGAACAAAATTGTAAATAACAACAAAAAAGAGAAAACAAAGAGGGGAAAGGGGAGAAGGGAAGAAAATAACTGAAACTGAAGGTAAATGACTAGATAAAATAAACAAGCAAAAGAAAAATGCTCAATCTAGTGATCTTCCAACTTAATCATTGTCGATACAAAATCAATCCCTGGCAACGGCGCCATAAACTTAATGCACGGAAACTTGTCTCTCAATAAATTTCCCTTCGGCAAGTATACCGAATTGTCGTCAAGTAAAAACTCACAATAGAGTGAGGTCGAATCCCACAGGGATTGATTGGACAAGCAACTTTGGTTAGAGGAATGTTCTAGTTGAGCTGAGCAGAAATTGAGTTGAGAGTTGCAGAAAATTAAATGGTGCGAAAGTAAATTACAGAAAGTAAATTGTAAAATCTTAAATGGGGATTTAGGGAGATGAACATAAAAATAAATGGCAGAAAGTAAAGAGAATAGGTAAGATCAGAAATGGGGGATTCATTGGGCATAGGAGATGTTGCATTCTCCAGATCAAGTTCATTCTCATCTCTTCTTCAATCAATGCGTTCATTGATCTCCTTGGCAATCTTAGGTGATTGGATCCCAATTCGTTGGCAACCCAATCTCTATAAGATTTAACAATTGCCCAATTCCTTGATTTAATTTCTCATGGGAAAAAATAAAGTATGGTCACTGATTATACTACATGTATTTCCAGATCAAAGTGTTGGGAGGATTATATGTCACTATATCCGTCCAAACCCTAATTTGGTCCAACATGAGAAAGCATGTCTAGCATGATCTCCTCATCCCTTTTCCAAGACTCAGAGGAGATCCAATTATGGAGAGTTTCTTTTCCAAGACAACTAACCAATTGATTTAAGATCGAAAGCTTTCTAGTAAATCAAGAGAAAAGAAATAAGAAGAAGAATGAAAACTATAATTGATCCATTAAATTACAACAGAGCTCCCTAACCCAATGAAAAGGGGTTTAGTTGTTCATAGCTCTGGAAATGGAAGATGATAGGGAAGAGTACATTCTAAAGTAAACTAGAAATTGCAGGAAAAGTATATATACAGAGTGTAGTTCTCTAAAATGCCAAGCACTTTTCTAGTTCAAAACTACTCCTATATATATTACTCTTCTTGATCTTTTAGTCAGCTTTTCAAGTCTTGGATATGGGCCTTTGATCATGAATTGAAGCAGTTACAATCTTCAGTGGGCTCAGCTTTGCTTGCAGAAAAAGTGTGAGTCAGGCATGAGTGGACGTTAGTTAGGACGTTAGTCGTGTTAACGTTAATTGAAAATGTGGGTTCGAGAACGTTAGTGACGATAACCTTTTTCACTAACGCTCCAAACCAAATTGATCCACGTTATTGACATTCACCTTTACCAATAATGTTGCTCCTTGCTTCTCTTCCCCACGTTAGTGATCCACGTTAGTGTAACTAACGTGGCCCTTAACGTGGGCATGCCCAAGCTTTGAGAGTGTTAGTGACACTTACCTTTGTTATTAACGCTTCAAATGCCCATTCCTCCCATGTTAGTGCCTCACGTTAATGGCATTAACGTGACTACTAACGTGGTGGTAATTGCCATCTCCAACGTTAGTGAGAAAGGTGAGTGTCACTAACATTGGCCTATCATTCCTTGCTCCACGTTACCCTTCACGTTAGTGGTCTTAACGTGACCACTAATGTAGGCAATATTGGCTTAGTCCAACGTTTGTGACAAAGGTGAGTGTCACTAACGTTGGTGATTTCTTTCTCCTTCCACGTTATAGTTCACGTTAATTGGATTAATGTGACTCTTAACGTGGCTATGTGTGCTCTTTTGGAACGTTAGTGGTGTTCACCTTTACCACTAACGTTGGAGCTCCCCTTTCCTTCCACGTTAGCTCCCACGTTAATGTAACTAACGTGGCAACTAACGTGGGCTCTGATGGCTTTTGAAGGTGTTATTGGCAATCACTTTTTCCATTAACACTGCAAACTTACTCCCATTCCACGTTAGTGAGACTAACGTGGCTGCTAACGTGGCTCTTCCTTGCTTCCTTTGTCCTAAAATCAAGCAAATAAAGTGCATCAAAGCTTGGTTCTTAATCATGAGACCATGCATCATCCATCTTATCATTTAATTCATGCCAAATTCTCATAAAATCATGTAAAGTTCACAATGTTACATGAATCAAGGTGTAAGTGTATATTTACCCAAAACTTGCTTATTTACTAAGAACATGCATGAAACTACCCTAAAACAGTAAAGAAAAGGTCAGTAAAACTAGCCAAGATGCTCTGTCATCACAGAAGTCTCAAATAGAGAACTAAAATGAATCCCGGAATAGACTCTAAGTACCCGTAGAAGGGATTGGGTAAGACGTCTGGATGATGCTCTATGGGCATACAGGACTGCATTCAAAACTCCTATAGGGACCTCTCCATACCAGCTTGTGTAAGCACGCATGCTACGCATATCAAAGTTCGTGTGGTGGTTCTACTTTGGGCCATTCTGGAGAGGAAGAGGATCTCTATTTTTCCCCTCATCAGAGATTCAATGTGGAAGGTGACACAATAGCAAAAGTACAGCATTCCCTTCCCATCATTGATCACCAGATTGGCCACACTATCTGGGGTGGATAGATGTCTGATAAACCACTATTTTATGGTTTATCTTATGCTCAATTGACTGGTTTTTATCAACTTTTTACACACTTATTCATACTTTTTGCATGAATTTACGTTTTCCTTTCCGGATTTTGTACTATGATTGAAAACATGCTTCTTTGGTCTTATATTTGTTAATATTAATCCTCTTTTATTACCATTACATGCTGTGATATGTGTGTTAAGTGATTTCAGGGATTACAGGGTATGAATGGCTCAGAGGATGGAAAGGAAGCATGCAAAAGTGGAAGGAATACAAGAAGTTGAAGAAATTGCTAAGCTGTCCAGCCTGACCTCTTCGCACTCAAATGACCATATCTTGAGCCACAGAGATCCAAATGATTTGGTTTTAGTTGCGTTGGAAAGCTAACATCCGGGGCTTCGCAAAGATATATAATTTGCCATAGCTGCCCCAACACCAAGCAACACGAACGCGTGGATCATGCAGCCGCGTGACCTGGCAGGAACACAACCCACGCTAACGCGTCGACGACCCCTCCGTGTCACTCTTCCGCGATTTGTACGGACCAGAAAGTGCTGGGAGTGATTTCTGGGCTATTTCTGACCTAGTTTTTGGCCCAAAGAATACAGATTAGAGGCTATAAAGTGGGGAAATTCATCTATTTAGATCATGCTTTTCATAATTCACTTTTCATGTTTTAGATGTAGTTTTTAGAGAGAGAGGTTCTCTCCTCTCTCTTAGGATTTAGGTAGGATTTTTAGAAATTAGGATTTAGGACTTCTCTTAGTTTTAGGAGTGACTTTCGATCCCAGGTTTAATGTTCTTTTACTTTATGTTATTTCTTATTTTCAGACATTTGAATGCTTGCTTGTATTAGTTATGTTGCCTATTTAGCCTATGCCACTTTCATGATGATTTTCTTATTTAATGATATTTGAGGTATTTCAGTTTAATATTGCTTTATTTACTTATGCCATTGATTCTTCCCAATCTGAAGACGCTTTTATTCCAGTAGATTTAATTTCCTTTCTTTTAGTCTTGGTTAAGAAATCAGTAACTCAGAAGTTATCTTAGCTCAAGATAATTGATAACTGTTATCTTTGCTAGTTGAACTGAACTTCAATAATTCCAACCTTTTCTTAGGAAATAAATAGGATTCGAAGGTCTAACTAATTAGTCCCTTGACTTTCCTTTGCTCTAGCAAAGGTCAACTAAGTGGAATTAAGATTCAACTTTCATTATTATTGCTAAGAATAACAAAGTCTGGACTTCTAATTTCTCATATCTTGCCAAAAGTTTGCGTTACAGTGTTTATTTATTCTAATTGCTATTTAAATTAATTGCCATATTCACTCCTCATTCTCGAAACCCCAAATTTACAATCTCCATAACCAATAATAAGAACATACTTTCTTGCAATTCCTTGAGAAGACAACCCGAGGTTTAAATACTTTGGTTATCAATTTATTTAGGGGTTTGTTACTTGTGACAACCAAAATGTTTGTATGAAAGGACTTTTGTTGGTTTAGAAGCTATACTTGCAACGGGAATTTATTCTGAATTCTAGACCACGCAAAAGTTCTCTCATCAATGTCCAAGAGACCGGACGTCTGTCTACATCAGTAAGCAGTCATTTCTTCCACACGGTGATTATGATGGACAACCACAGAAGAAGAAGAAGACCATTGAGCCATCATCATCATCGGTAGAGCCATCAGCACCTCCAGCACGTCCTGTGCCTGTACCCCGACTCCAAATGCCCTATGAGCTGGGTCGGGAGATTTTGGAGACTCTGCACCGCATTAAGCGCTGCAACGCTCGCCATTTACAGTGGATAGTGGCGAAGTTTGACGGTCGCGATCCTGGATCACCTCCTCCGGACACACCTAAGCCTGAGCCTCAGCCTGAGACAGAGGAGTTGGTGCCAGAGGAGCCAGCAGCTGAAGCTGGCCAGGCAGATGAGCCTCAAGAGCAGACAGGAGCTGAGGACATAGTGAAGGAGCATGCAAATCACATGGTTAAGGAGCCGGCAGTTGTAGCTGAGCCGATTATTGATACCACATCAGAGCCAGCTGGGCAGACATATGCAGAGCATAGACCTGAGCCCACCGGCCAGCCGTCTACCGACATCATCATCTACCACCATCTTCACCACTGCCAGGCGGTGGAGCTTCATAGAGTTGATCATCCCGGTCCGTTTTGGCACGGAGGACCGTGCTTCATCTAAGTGTGGGGCAAGATCTTCTATTTTTTTGGGGTTTAAATATTCTCTTCCAAACACTTGTCATTTAGTTATTTTCAGTCTTTATTATGCTTTTGTGGATACTTTTAGTACTTAGACTTATGCACTTATACTTTGGTATATATAGTAGTTACTTACAGTTATATCTAGTATTGCACTTTTATTTTGTTATATATATACATATTGCATTTCATATTGCATGGTACAGAATATAGATATGGATTGTGATTGGATGATGTGAATAGCTGATGCCTAGCTCCTTTTGATCCTAATTGTTCATGTTACTTTCTGCTTGTTGAAAATTAGGAGAAGAATTAGGAAATTTTGAAATTTTTTGCATCCATCACAACATACATATATACATATATAGGGAATAGTTTTGGTGAAAAACAACAAGACTTTCCAACAATTTTGGGCTTTCTATTGAATTGATTGGAAAACGGTTTTTCAAACTTGCTTGAATGGATTTCTTTGGAACATAGAAGAGTAAAGAACAAATACCGTATGAGTTTTTGAGCTATATTGAGTGGTTACACGTTTCAACCACTAATTTTGTTCGTTTTGTGTTATATCTCTTCTATGATTGTAATCTTGGTTTTGCTTAATTCTCTATTTTCAATGATTGATGTTTTGAAATGCATTGAGCATGATTGAGGTGATCCTTGTTTAAAAGCTTACTTCTCCCGTATAGCTTACCCTTTGCATTTACCATTGTTAAACCAATTTGAGCCATATTTAACCCATTGTTCCTGATTTTAGCTTATTACAACCTTAAGCGAGAAACCACAAATCACTTTGAATTGCATCTTTGATTAGCTTAGGTTGAAGGAGTGTGTTACATTTAAGTGTGAGGGAATCTTTTGGGAAACTTTGGTAGTAAAAGAAAATGTTTAATTTGGGTACTCATTGAAAATTTTGGAAAATGGGAACATTCATGTATGAACTACTTAACCATATGTAATTCTAAGTCACAAAAAAAAAACCAAAGCAACAAACCTCTTCATCATAAAAAGGGCGCAGAGTCACCCTAAAGAGAAAACAAATGGAATAAAGAATTGCATGTGTTGTTTATGTGAGAAAAGCATACATGAGTGCTAGTGAATTAAAAGAGATGGAAGGTTAGGATTGCAATTTGTTTGGAATCGAGCAATATAGGTTGATGTGGAGACTTAAACTAATCAAGGATTCAATTGCATTTAGTCCGCTTAGCCATACCTACCCCACCTTTACCCTAACCCCATTACAACCATATGAAGTCCTTATGAAAATTGCATTCATGCATTACTTGTTTGTTGATTGTTAGATGGAAAGAAAATCCTTGAAAGCATGATTGGAAGGAGATTTGAGTGAATTGACCCTAAACACCGAGTGATTTGAGCGCACACACACCTAGTGAGGGTTCAATTACTCAATTATGTGCTTCCACTTCTCATTGTCATGCATTCTTGCTAGTTGCTTAATTTTGATAAGTGAATCAATTCTCTAGATCTTGTTTGCATTGAATTAATTCCTTGCTTAGCCCTATTCTGTCTATACTTGCTTGGGAACCTAATTGCTTGTTTTCACCAAATTAACAAGATATTATAGATAGATGTATAGTATATACATACTTGCATGCATATAAAGAGTTGCATTTAATAAGTTAGTTACCCCTTAGATCATTCTCCTTGCTGGTTTAGCATGAGGACATGCTATTGTTTAAGTGTGGGAGAATTGATGAGTCCATATTTTCCGATATATTTTGGCTTTATTTGAATGGATTATAGCATATGAACTCACACTTAAGCACTCAAATAGCATACTTTTGTGTTTGATCCCTAATTTGATCCTATATGTGAAAAACATGTCATTCGGTGCCGTGATATGGTTTGTGAGTGATTTCAGGCCTTGAAGGAAAGAATGGATGGCCAAAAGTGGAAGAAAGCATGTACAAGGGAGAAAACATGAAGAAAACAAGGAAAAGCACACAGCAAAGTGTGCGTGCGCACAATCCTGTGTGCATTTGCACAAGCGAGAATTTTCATGTGTGCGTGCGCACAAGCACCTGTGCGTACGCTGATAAACCCATATTTCTTGGTTTATCTTGTGCTCAATTGAGTAGTTTTTATCAACTCTTTACCCACTTATTCATACTATTTGCATGGTTTTACATTTGCTTTCCTCATTATGTGCTTTGATTGAAAACATGTTTCTTTGATCTTATATTTGCTTATTATTAATCCTCTCTTATTACCATTAAATGCCTTGATATGTGTGTTAAGTGTTTTCAGATATTATAAGGCAGGAAAGGCTCAGAGGATGGAAAGGAAGCATGCAAAAGTGGAAGGAATACAAGAAGTTGGAGAAACTGCTAAGCTGTCCAGCCTGACCTCTTCGCACTCAAACAGCTATAACTTTAGCTACAGAAGTCCAAACGACGCGGTTTCAGTTGCGTTGGAAAGCTAACGTTCGGGGCTTTGATTTGATATATAATTTGCTATAGCTGCCCCGACGCCAGGCGACGCGAACGCGTGACCTGGCAGGAGCGCAACCCGCGCGGCCGCGTGGACGACGCGACCGCGTCACTTTTCCGCGACCTGTACGGACCAGAAAGCGCTGGAGGTGACTTCTGGGCTGTTTCTGACTCAGTTTTTGGCCCAGAGAACACATATTAGAGTCTATAAAGTGGGGAAATACATCCATTAGTTCAATGTTCTTTTACTTTATATTTCTCTTTTTACTTTTAGATGCTTCAATGCTTGTATTAGATATGTTGCCTATTTGGCTTATGCTACATTCATGTTATGATTTTCATAATTAATATTATTTGAGGTAATTCAGATTTAAGATTGCTTTGCTCTGTTTAAGATTGCTTTCAATTTAATTTAGATATTTTTCTCCCTTTTGGCCTTGGTTAAATAATTGGTGACTCTTGAGTTATCAAACTCATTGTTGATTGAGAATTGGAATTCTTCAAGAATTAATTCATCCATTTAACTTACCTTCATAGTTAGAGGTTAATAAAGTGGGAGAAAAATCCAATTCTCATTACAATTGATAAGGATAACTGGGATAGGACCTCCAATCTTCATACATTGCCAAGAGTTTATTTTATAGTTATTTATTAATTTTTATTGCTTGAAAATATACCTGTGCACATTGCCCAAACTCCAAATTTCTCAAAACCCCAAATTTACAATCTCCATAACCAATAATAAGAACATACCTCCCTACAATTCCTTGAGAAGATGACCCGAGGTTTGAATACTCGGTTATCAATTTCAAAGGGGTTTGTTATCAAGATAACCAAAACATTTATACGAAGGGATTTTTGTCGGTTTAGAGACTATATCTACAACGCGACTGTTTTTATGATATTCTTTACTGGCAAAAATCCTAACGTCAAAATGGCGCCGTTGCCGGGGAATTGCAAATGTGTGCCTTATTATTGGTTATTGTAAATATTTTAAAAAAAAATTTCAGATTTTTATTTTAAAATTTTTTATCTTATCTTATCTTATTTCAAAAATCAAATTTAAAAATTTTCAATTTTCAAATTTCAAAAAAAAATTCAAATTTCTCAAAAATTAAAAATTCAAATTTCAAAATTTAA
>NW_026264910.1:394123-407109 GCF_000817695.3 Arachis duranensis
ACTACTATGAACTCTCACCCATTTGGCTATGAGTCTGGTTACAATAATGTTGCAGGAAGAAGAAATTACAATGAGAACAGGCATCAAGGTTGGAACAATCAAAGATGGGAGGAGCCACAAGGACTTGATCAATCCTCATGGCAACAACCACCTCCAATGGACTATCAACAACTACCACCATATGCCTATGAACCCTTTCCTCAACATAACTTTGGACCACCAAACTCACAAGCCCCTTTCCGCCATTCACCTCCATATGACCCTAACCCTCATCCACCATACCAACCACCTTATGAGCCATACGAACCATATATAGAACCACCCCAATTCCAACTCAATTACTCACAAGAACCACCACTTCAATATTCACCATCTCCATATCCATCAATCCAAGAGCACTATGATCCTACTTATGAAAGCCGAGTACATCAAGAGAAAAAGGATTGTTTCAAGGAAACAGTGGATCGATTTCAGGCAACCATTCAACCACAGTGGATCGATTTCAGACAACCGTTCAACAACTAGAGCAAGCATTAATCCAATGGGCTTCTAGGCGCTTAAATATACAAGGCTCAGCCACAGCTCCATGTGGACAGTCTAGTGAAGAGTGTAGCATGAAAGAGATACCAGAAACCCCAGTGGACAAGACAGCGAATGAATTCGTACTAGAACAAGTAGAAAAAGCTGTCATTGTTCAAGAAGAAGAGTTGGTTGAAGATCTAGGAGATGCAGAACCTCCATGGGAAAGTCCAGTCATAGAACCCCCTTCCAAGACGTTTGAAATTGATGCTGAGGAGGGTGTACAACCTCCAAGGCATATCACAGTTGAAGACTTGGAAGAGGTTGATCAAGAGATGGAGATTCAAGAAGAAGAAGCACAACCTACCGTGCCCTTGGAAAGCAATGAAGAGGAGATTGAATTGAAAGAGAGCTACCAAGAGGAAGAGGTTGAAATTGAGGAAGCTTGCAAAGAGGTGGTAATTATCAGAGAGGAGCACAAGGGAGTGGAGCTTGCAATTTCATTAAAAATACCTCCCCCTAAGTTGCCATCATCCTTCACAACATTCAAGTGGGTAAAATTCATATCCCTTAGCTTTCTAATCCCACTTGAATATGGGCTACTGGAGACGGATGGTCAACTTAGAGCTCTTTGTGGCATCAAGAGTAAGAGGAAGATGGTCAGTGGTAAGAATTGTCCTGCAAGGTTCATCATAGTTAGAAGCTTTAAGTTTAAACGCAAAGGTTGATATAAAGCTCAACTGAATGGGTCTAGGAAGCTATTTGGTCACTGCAGTGAGAATTCATATCACCTTTCACCCGGCTGGAAAAATGCAGATCGAGACAAAAACGGGTGTAAAAGTAAAGTTTAGGATCCTGGAATCTGTTCTGGCATTTGTCACCCCGGGAGCCTAAGAATCTGTTTGAACCTTCTTAAGGGCTTTACATGCTTAGTTTGGGATCCCAGAGGTTACTGGAATCACAAACATTGGTGGGGATTCCTGGATTAGTACAAGCATAAGCCACCATGACAGAAAGCTCATCAAATGTCCAACTTAAGGACTTTAACTAAAAGTGCTAGGTGGGAGACAACCCACCATGGTACGATCGTTCATTTTTCATTTTTATTTAGTTTTATTTGTTTTCTAGTTTTATTTTATTTTATTGAACCTAGACTTTTGCATCACATTCATATTAACACTGCATTCTTCATTTTTCAGATAAAAAAAAAGAGCGAGCACGCGACGCGACCGCATCAGCGACGCGTCCGCGTCGCAAGGAGATGGGAGATAATATTAATATGAACAGAGAGTTTCGCAGGAGCAGCGCTGGAGGCGTGCCAATGGCACAAATCACCCCACGCAACTGCATCGCCGACGCGTCCGCGTCCCATGGGAACTTTGGCCTCCCACGCGACCGCGTCACCCACGCGGCCGCATGACCTGAAATCGGCGTAAAAAGGGTGTATGGCAGAAAGTTGAGCCGGATTTGGGCTGGACTCGTGCTGGAAGCCCAAGCCTCACCACGCGTCATATTGGAAATAAGGCCACTCACGCGATCGCATGCCCCACGCGACCGCGTCACCCAGGATTTTGGCAATACTAAGTTTTGAACAGAGAGTTGTGCGACCGTGAGGCTGCACTCGCGCCACCAGCACAAATCAAGTCACGCGATCGCATGCCCCACGCGTCCGCGTCGCCTAACGTTATTTGCACATCACGCGACCGCGTCAGCCACGCGACCGAGTCGCCAGCGTTGCACAACCTATCCAGATTAGTGCCAATTTTCTTATCTTCTCTTTTCTAATCCTAATTTCTTCCTTCTCTCTCCTTTCTCACTTTCTTTTTCTTCTTCTCATCCTTTTTTCCTTCTCATTTTATTTTATTTTATTTGCATACTTTCATTCATTGCATATTTTTATTTTTCTAAATTTATTCTTTTACCATTGGTGTTCAAATGTTCTTATTCAACTGTTATTTCTTTTCTGGTATTAACTTGGTGCTTATAACTTGTTTTATTCTGGTTAGGTAATATTATTTAAATCAATGGCAATCTTTTATACCTGTATTACTTTTGTATTGATTTTTAATTTATATTATCTTTCCTTCCCCACTCTCTTCCCCATTGTTGCATATTCTGCACCACTGGTATGCCATGGCTTCTATTGTTTTCTTACATGTTGTAGTTACCATGTGAATGAGACCCTTTTCATTTGGCATTAACCCAACCATACTCCATCTTTTAATTTCTATCTTTATTTTTGGGTTACTTTTCTTCCCTTTTTCTTTCAGGATGGCCACCATGAACAGAACCGGAAGACGATCACATGGGAGAGACAAACAAGTCCATCAGCACAATCCTTGAAGAAAAGCATCAGTTGGAACAGCCCGTCCACCTGCACATCTCAGCATGTACTGAGGACAGTGCAATCTTTAAGTGTGGGGAAGTCGATACCGACTTCCATGGGTTAGTCACTTCATATTTTAGCACCAATGTTTAAATTTTCTTTGTAGTTCATTATTGCATTTGCATGATTGATTGCATATTTGTTTGATTTTTTTTGCATATTTTACCACTTGGTTGAAGTAATATTTTCTTTTCCAAGAAACCTTTTAAAGAATTTCACTAATTTGAATAAGATTTTTTGTTACACTTGTTTGAAGAAATATTATTTTGGAACATAGTTTAGAGCTTGAACACAAAACCAGTGAGATTTTGAGCCTATTTGATTGGTTGCATTTTATCAACCAATATTTTATTTTTGGTGTGTGTTTTTCTCTCTAAAATTGTGATCTTTGTCTTGCTTAATTCTATATTTCCATTATTTGATGTATGCATACACTTATATGATTGAGGCCTTTGTTTCACTAAGCTTACATACCCATATGACCTTAACCCTTCATTATCTCTTGCAAACCAATTTGAGCCTATTTTTACCCCTCTGTTCTTTATTTTAGCACATCATTAACTCTAAGCGAAAAATAATAATGTCCTTAATTTGAATCCTTGGTTAGCTTAGACTAGTGAGAATGCTTATGATTTAAGTGTGGGGAAGAGTGGGTTTGGAAACATCTGGTTTGAGAATTGAGTATGTTAGAATTTTCTAAAAATGTGAAAGAAATGTTTAGGACATGTTCATGCATTCAATAAATTAATCATATGCATTGAGAAAAACAAAAGAAAAAAATAAAAAAAAATAAAAAAAGAGCAAAATAAGTGAAAAGGGGACAAAATGCCCCAAAGTAAGTGGTGAAAGCAATGCATATGAGTTGTACTTGAAATTAGAATGCATGAATATATGGAAAACATAGTTAATGGGAAGTCAGATTTTATATTATGATTACATGGATTGTTCTAAAGTTAGGTGGAAAGTTTAAGTTAATTAAGGATTCAAATTTAAGTCCACTTGGCCAAATACAATCCTACCTTGATCCTAACCCCATTACAATCCTTGAAAGACCTCTTGATTTGTGTATTGGTGCATTAAATTTTTGTTGATTGTTAGATGAAGAGCAAGCTATAGAAAGCAATATTAGTAGAGAATTGAGAGAATGGACCCTAGACACTTGAGAGTTAGAATATACACTACCAGTAAGGGTTTAGTGCTCAATTCTATGTTCCCTGCTTTCATGAGCTATCTTCTTCTTGCAAGTTATTTGTATTGTATTTTGTGATTTGAATTAGTGAAATCCAGTTCATATTTGTCTTGAAGAACTTATTTATTTTTAACCAAGTAGGTAGAAACATTTTGCATTTAGTTGCATTCATAGGTTGTATCCCATAAATTCTATCATTCCTCTTCATTCCTTTATAGCTTCTCTTGAGCTTAGCATGAGGACATGCTAATGTTTAAGTGTGGGGAGGTTGATAAACCCATATTTCATGGTTTATCTTGTGCTCAATTGAGTAGTTTTTATCAACTCTTTACCCACTTATTCATACTATTTGCATGGTTTTACATTTGCCTTCCTAATTATGTGCTTTGATTGAAAACATGTTTCTTTAATCTTATATTTTCATATTATTAATCCTTTTTTATTACCATTAGATGCCTTGATATGTGTGTTAAGTGTTTTCAGATATTATAAGGCAGGAATGGCTCAGAGGATGGAAAGGAAGCATGCAAAAGTGGAAGGAATACAAGAAGTTGGAGAAACTGCTAAGCTGTCCAACCTGACCTCTTCGCACTCAAACGGCTATAACTTTAGCTACAGAGGTCCAAACGACGTGGTTCAGGGGCTTCGATTTGATATATAATTTGCCATAGCTGCCCCGACGCCAGACGACGTGAACGCGTGGGTCACGTGGACGCGTGACCTGGCAGGAGCGCAACCCGCGCGGCCACGTGGACGACACGACCGCGTCACTTTTCCGCGACCTGTACGGACAAGAAAGCGCTGGAAGTGACTTCTGGGCTGTTTCTGACTCAGTTTTTGGCCCAGAGAACACATATTAGAGTCTATAAAGTGGGAGAATACATCCATTCATAAGGAGACTCTCATAATTCACTTTTCATGTTTTAGATGTAGTTTTTAGAGAGAGAGGCTCTCTCCTCTCTCTTAGGATTAGGATTTAGGAGTTCTCTTAGTTTTAGGAGTGACTCTCAATCCCAGGTTCAACGTTCTTTTACTTTATATTCCTCTTTTTACTTTCATATGCTTCAATGCTTGTATTAGATATGTTGCCTATTTGGCTTATGCTACATTCATGTTATGATTTTCTTAATTAATATTATTTGAGGTAATTCAGATTTAAGATTGCTTTGCTCTGTTTAAGATTGCTTTCAATTTAATTTAGATATTTTTCTCCCTTTTGGCCTTGGTAAATAATTGGTGACTTTTGAGTTATCAAACTCATTGTTGATTGAGAATTGGAATTCTTCAAGAATTAATTCATCCACTTAACTTACCTTCATAGTTAGAGGTTAATAAAGTGGGAGAAAAATCCAATTCTTATTATAATTGATAAGGATAACTGGGATAGGACCTCGAGTCTTCATACCTTGCCAAGAGTTTATTTTACAGTTATTTATTAATTTTTATTGCTTGAAAATATACCTGTGCACATTGCCCAAACTCCAAATTTCTCAAAACCCCAAATTTACAATCTCCATAACCAATAATAAGAACATACCTCCCTGCAATTCCTTAAGAAGACGACCCGAGGTTTGAATACTCGGTTATCAATTTCAAAGGGGTTTGTTACTTGTGACAACCAAAACGTTTGTACGAAGGGATTTTTGTCGGTTTAGAGACTATATCTACAACGCGACTGTTTTTATGATATTCTTTACTGGCAAAAATCCTAACATCAAAATGGCGCCGTTGCCGGGGAATTGCAAACGTGTGCCTTATTATTGGTTATTGTAAATATTTTTCAAAAAAAAAATTTTCAGATTTTTATTTTAAAATTTTATATCTTATCTTATCTTATTTCAAAAATCAAATTTAAAAAGTTTCAATTTTCAAATTTCAAAAAAAAAAAATTCAAATTTCAAAAATTTAAAATTCAAATTTCAAAATTTAATTTTCAAATTCAAAATTTAAATAACCTTTTAATTTCAATTTGTTTTTATTTTTGTTTCTAATTTTTTTTTATTTGCTATCATGAACTCTCACCCCTTTGACTATGAGTCTGGTTACAATAATGTTGCAGGAAGAAGAAATTACAATGAGAACAAGCATCAAGGTTGGAACAATCAAAGATGGGAGGAGCCACAAGGACTTGATCAATCCTCATGGCAACAACCACCTCCAATGGACTATCAACAAGCACCACCATATGCCTATGAACCCTTTCCTCAACATAACTTTGGACCACCAAACTCACAAGCCCCTTTCCGCCATTCACCTCCATATGACCCTAACCCTTAACCACCATGCCAACCACCTTATGAGCCATATGAACCATATATAGAACCACCCCAATTCCAACCCAATTACTCCCAAGAACCACCACTTCAATATTCATCATCTCCATATCCATCAATCCAAGAGCACTATGATCCTACTTATGAAAGCTGAGTACATTAAGATACAAAGGATCGTTTCAAGGAAACAGTGGATCGATTTCAGGCAACCATTCAACAACTGGAGCAAGTAGTAATTCAATGGGTTTCTAGGCGCTCAAATATACAAAGATCAACCACAGCTCCATGTGGATAGTCTACTGAAGAGCGTAGCATGACGGAGATACCAGAAACCCCAATGGACAAGACAGAGAATGAATTCGTACTAGAACAAGTAGAAGACGCTGTCATTGTTCAAGAAGAAGAAGAAGTGGTTGAAGACTTAGGAGATGCAGAACCTCCATGGGAAAGTCAAGACATAGAGCCTCCTTCCAAGACGGTTGAAATTGATGCCCTAAAAATAGTTTCTTGGAAAAGAAATCATCACTCTAACCAAGTAGTCCTAATATAAAAAAAGTGGTGAAGTATGTACAAATTCTAACTAACATGCACCCTATCATGCAACGCAACAACTAACTAGCATTGGTGTTGGAAAAGGAAGTGGTTACCCACGGAGGTTGGTCATCGACCGAACCTCCCCACACTTGAAAATTGCACCATCCTTGGTGCATAGAAGAGCAAGGTAGACGGGTTGCTACAACTAATGAGCTCCTTCAAAAGGTTGTGTAGATGGACTTGTTTGTTGCCCCATTTTGAATGCTTTTCCTTTCCCTCTTGGTGGCCAGCCTAAAAGGAGAGAAAAAAAGAGGAAAATTAATCCTACAACAAAGATATCTAATCAAATAGAACATAGGCAGGGGCTAATGCTAAGTAAGAGTATGATTCTCTACTACATGGTAGCTACAACATGTGAGTGAGACAACAATATAAGCTAAGGCATATTAACTAATACTTGATGCAAGAGTAAAATCAAAGCACAAGTAAATGGCATGAGGAGCATGTTGAGCATCAAGTTCAAATAGAAAATAATGGGTCAAGAAAGACATGCAAGTTCATATCAATGCACAAAGGATGCAAGAGTCATAAAAGATTAAGCATTGATTTAAAAGTTTCATCACCCATCAATATCAAACAAGTCAAGAGGCACCAAGATAATCCAAGAAATTCTCAACAATTGAGTATGAGAATTCAACACCGTTATTAAAATAAGAAACTTAGAAAATAAAATAAGAACAAGCTATAAAAATAAAATTAAAATGCAATGAATAAAAAAAATGAAATATGAGAAAAATAAAATGTGAATTTTTTTTAAATATTTAGTTTTTCATTATTTTTTATGTATTTATTTATTTATTTAATTATTTTTTGAAGAGAGGGAGAAAAAGAAAGTAAGAAAGGAAGAAGAGTGAAGAAGAAAGGTGATATGAAAGAAGAAGAAAAGAAAAGGAATAGAGAAGAGGGTAGAAAAAGAAAGGGAAAAAAACAGGGCGCGAGGTGACGCGTAAGAGTCGCCCACGCGTGCGCGTGGGAGGCAGCAGGTACAAGCGACTCGTAAGCATCGCCCATGCGTATCTGTGGAACACAGAAAGTACAAATGATGTGTAAGCATCACCCAGACTTACGCTTGAAAGCCAAATTGTGCTTTTCGCACAAAACCAGCACCACTCCAGCACCATTCTCTGGTTTTCGTACCAAGAGTCCAAAAATGCCACACGACGCATGCGCGTTGGCCACGCTTACGCGTGGTGTGCGCTTTTTTTTAACATCTCAAACAGAAACAAGGCACTCTCCTAACCTACAAACACTCTAAAGCAACCAAAATGCAAATTTAACAACAAATCTTTTTATTTTTTAAAAATTTTCAAATACACTACAAACAAAACTAACACTTCAAGTAAAACACAACTCAACAACAACTATTCTAAACAAAACATGAATCTAATAATCAATCTATCAATCAAAGCAAAATGTATAAGAGTATAGAAATTAAGAAAAACTACCTACAATGACAACTCAATTCATTCATTGATTGTGTATACAAGAGAATGGAAAGAGTTTACCATGGTAGGGTGTCTCCCACCTAGAACTTTTAGTTTAAGTCCTTAAGTTGTACATTTGGGAAGCTCCTTGTCAAGGTGTTTTATGCTTTTATTCATCCTTGAACCTCCAAGAATACTTGCTCCTCAAACGGTTGTCAGAATTTCCAACCGACTTCTCCAAGCTTGGGTGAGGTTCTTCCCGAGATATGAGCTCCCAAAATTGGTCTTCATGTTGTGATCCGGGATCCCATATCTTAATTTCACACTCTTCTTCTAATTGATCATCATTGTGCCATCCGGGTGGCAATTGATCCGAATTCTCAAGTAGACACCAAATTCTCCTCCTAAACCTACACAAATTAGCATTCCTCCAACCATGGAACCTATGCCTTGAGGGTTTAACCTTTATGAGCCTAACATTATTTTTCCAACCATTACAGAATTCTCTCCTACTCTTAACTCCACAAAGAACTCTAAGTTGCCCATCTGTTTCATGCAAACCATATTCAAGTGGGAAAATAAAGCTTAGGGACAAGAATTTTATCCACTTGAATGTTGTGTTGGATGGTGACTTAGGAAGGGATATCTCAAATGGTCTTGTAAGTTTCACTTCCTTGTGCTCTTTTTTAATTATCTCCACCTCTTCACAAGCTTCTTCAATTTCAACTTCTTCCTCTAGGTAGCTTTCTTCTAATTCAAACTCTTCTTCATTGCATACCAAGGGCATGGAGGGTTGTGTATCTTCTTCATTGATCTCTATGTCAAGTCCAATAGGAGAGGATTCAATTGTAGATAGAAACTCATCAATGATTGAATCTATCTCTTGGTCAACCTCTTCCAATCTTTTATCATTCATACTATGACTTGGAGGTTGCGCGCTATCCTCCTCAACATCATCTTCAAGTTCAATGAAAGAAAGTTCAACAACTTCCACAAAATCATTAACAACATCACTTGGTGTGGACGTGTTCTCAAGCTTGAAATCCACCTCTTGTTCAACTTTGCCTAGGCTTTCAACCACTTCTTCTTCATCAAAAATCTCCATCCCTTCCACTTGTTGCACGACACACTCCATGCTCCGCTCTTCGGTTGATTCTCCTCATTCATCCGTGGAGGTGCTTTGTCTACAGTATGAATCCCATGTGTCCAAGTTGGCTTTAATTTTGGAAAGGGTAGCCTCGATAGCTTCATTAATCCTTTGAGGTTCCTCTTGCTCCTTTTGACGGATGATTGCTTGAGGCCGGTCCATTGGCTCTTGTTCCACTTGACTAACATAAGTAGGATCATATTTCTCTTGGACCAACGAATATGGGTATTCTTCCATGGTGGGTTGTGGTGGAGAGGGGAATTCATTTTGTGGTTGAAAGTTATCATACATGGGAGGTGTTCATCTTGGTAAGAATAGTGAGGTGGTGGTTCTTGAGGGTATTGGTGGTAGAATTGTGATGGTTCTATGTATGGTTCATAAGTCTCATAAGGTGGTTGGTATGGTGGATAAGGATTAGGGTCATATGGAGGATTTAAGAGAATTTGACCTAAACTACCCTAAATTCTAGAGAGAAAAGAGATCTTTTCTCTCTAGAATTCTACCTATAGCATGATGAAAACTACACGATGAGTCTCCCTTCTCAATCCTTTGCCATCCTTGGATTCAAAACACCACAAGAAAAAAGGCCTATCGGTACACTTTTTTTGCCACGCTTTAAAAGCATGGCCAAAAGTGGGAAATGGCCACGCTTTTGTGAGGGTGCCGACTGATCAGTGATTTGCCACATTTTTTTTGCCACGCTTTAGAGAGAAACAGGCACGCTTTTGTGAGGGTGCCGATTGATTACTGATTTAGCAACACTTTTTTCTGCCACGCTTCAAAAGTGTGGCCATAGAAGAAAACAGGCACGCTTTTAAAGCGTGACTAATTTATTTTTATATGGTCACATTTTAAAAGCATGGCGATATCCTCTAATTAATTGGTTACCCCAAAAAAGCGTACCAGAAAGAGTTCCCCAATTTTTTTCCAAAGCCTTTATTTTTTTCCCAGGTTAAACACTTTAACCCTAAATCCTCTAAGTGATAACCCTTCATCATCAGTTCATCACCCAGCTGCCAAGCACACCCTACCCAATCCTCTCCACCCAGCTGCGGACCCTTCACTACCGATAAGGACCCTCACCACCCCGCTGCGCTCTCTTCCAGCCCTTCATCTTCATCATTGTGCTATGAAAACCCTCGCACCTTCAACACAAGCCTCCTGCTCAGATTCGCAACCTCGCACCCTCTCTCGCAACCTTCCATCGGCGCTACCCCGTCGGCACTGCTCTGTCGGCGCTGCTCCGTTGGCGTGCCCTCCCTCAATCGGCGCTGCCTATCCTTAACTCGGCGCTCAACCCTTAAGGTTTCTTTCGTTTCTTTATTTAGACTCTGTGGTGGCAATGCCTTCACCATGACCATGATCGATGAGACCTACGAGTTCTCAGTGCTGAGGTTCTTTGATTTCATCAATGGGTAAACCGAGGAGGACGAGTGCAGGGCTCAGCTATGTTTTGATACTGCACTCTCCTATGCACCTTCATGTAAGTTTCGTTTCTTTAATTTGTCGTTGGATGAAGAATTGGGATTTTAGGGTTTAAGGTAATACACATAGGATTGATGCAAGGCTTGTTTGCATGAATGTTATGTTGAAGAATTGTGTGTTTTCAATGGGCTCGGATCTATTTAGGGTTTATTGCGTAGGTTTCTGGAAATATATTTGATGATTTTATTTTGGTCATTCTGCCAAGAAATTGTGGTAATCACTGATTGATTGCTTTCTTTTGGATTGAGGGATTTGTTGAAATGAAAAAAGAGAAGTTAGATTTCCTTTATGATTAATACTAGTGATCTGGATAATTTGCTTTTTTTTGTCAAATTGTCTCGTTTGTCTTGCATCTTAGTGAAATCCTTACTGATATCTTATCAGTGGTTTCTCTTGTGGCTGCTGTTCTACAAATTCTTCAAGTAAATATTGCATAATTCGCCTAACAGGAAATTCAATTCTTTTTGCACCAACACCTTTTAGGTTGCAGGGGGTTATCCTCTTTAAACGTTACATATTGTTCTCTCTATAGAAAGGTTAAATGGATGGCTATCAGGATAAAAAGTTCAAACTATTGTTTAGCTTGTTTTCTAATTGGTGTTTATTGTATGAAATTTTTACGTGATTGATCTTTACTTGGTCTTCAAATTGTTGCAGCATTCATTCCAAAAATCAAGGTTGGTAGATCTATCACTGTGGATACTGTTCATACCCTGACCGGGGTCCTCCAACTCGGCAAATTCGTAAGAGGTCCGACCTTGTCCTAAAGCTCACACCTAAAGGTCGGACCTCGGACAAAGAGCAAGGAAGGCCCATCAAAAGGAACGCAGCCCAAACCTAAAGGACGAAAAGGCCTAGAAAAGGCGGTTCCACAAAGATAGAGATAAAACTCCCAAAAGATAAGATAAGATAAAAAATATCTTATCCAGGGAAGATCACGGCCAACTACTATAAATACACTGGAGCACCCAGGTATGGCATTCATTCCACATCTACACATATCTGCTTGGACCCATGCTAACTTAAGCATCGGAGTGTCATTGCAGGTACAACCACCAACCATTCCGCATATCAAGCTCGGGTCACCGAACCCCCACCTCGGGCCTCTTAATGACCACGCTGCATCTGAACAAGAGGACGAAATTGACACCGGAGAACGACCGGACAGCCCTCTATCACCATGCACTCCAGGAGGAAACAAACAGAATCGCCCAAAAACATCACTCCCAAACAAAGATCCACAAAATTCCGAAAAAGAGAAGAGCTCGGAAATTCTAGAAGCAGTCCGAGCACAACAAGACCGACTAAAACAACTCGAAGAGGACATAAAAAAGCAGAAAGAAACTGAACAAGATCTGAAAAGGGAAGCTCGAAAGCGCAGAGAATTAGAAGAAAAACTGCGGAAAATAGAGGCCAACCTGAAAGACCGGNNNCACCTCAGCAACTTCAGAAGCAGAATGTACCTGGTCGACGCCTCTGACGCGATTCGGTGCAAAGCCTCCCCCACCACTCTCACCAAGTCGGCCATGAAGTGGTTCGACAACCTGCCACCAAGATCAATCACCAGCTTCGAAGACCTAACCAAAAAATTTCTGACAAGGTTCTCTATTCAAAAGGACAAGACAAAACATGCCCCCAGTCTACTCGGGATCAAACAAGGTAACCAAGAAACTCTCCGAGAATACATGGAGCGATTCAACAAAGCTTGCCTGGACATACAACACTTGCCCACTGAAGCAGCCATCATGGGACTAGCAAACGGCCTAAAAGAGGGACCGTTTAGCCAATCCCTATCCAAACGATGCCCGACCTCCTTATATGAGGTGCAGGAGCGGGCAGAAAAATATATCAACATGGAGGAAACCTCCCAGCTAAGAGACTCTTCTAGGAAGGAATCAACCTACCCACCCCGAGATCGAGATCGGGAACAGAGAAAGAAAGAAGAAACCAACTCGGACAAGCCACGGAA
>NW_026264910.1:407250-408092 GCF_000817695.3 Arachis duranensis
AGCGGGGAGAGATCGGTCCGAATACTGTGAATACCACAAGCTCTACGGTCATTCTACTAATGACTGCCACGATCTAAAAAATGTTATAGAAAAGCTAGCCAGAGAAGGAAAACTCGACAGATACATAGCAGAGAAAGGAGAAGAGACCAGGAAGAGAAGGCGGGGAGACAACAAAGATCGGGCCGAACAAACCCCGCGAACCCCTGAAAGACATGTTCACATGATGAATGGAGGTTTTGCAGGCGGAGGAACATCCAAATCCTCGCGAAAAAGACACCTCAAAGAAGTCTATCACGTCTGAGAAAACAGTCCCCTGCCCGAATTACCTACTATCTCATTTACCCGAGAAGATGCTCAAGGGATAATTCCCGGACACGACGATCCAATGGTAATCACCATTATCCTAGCAAACGCCAACTTGCATCGAACCCTGATTGACCAAGGAAGCTCAGCAGATATCCTGTTCAAAACGGCCTTCGACAAGCTCGGACTCGAAGAAAAAGAACTAAAGGCCTACCCCACCGACCTGTTTGGACTAGGGGACACTCCGATCCATCCCTTAGGATACGTCTCGCTACACACTACCTTTGGAAGAGGTGAGCAATCTAAAACATTAAGCATCGACTACATTATAGTCGACGTCACTTCAGCATACAATTCCCTCATTGGGCGACCAACCCTAAACAGACTAGCAGCTATAGTCTCGACCCCACACCTCTGTATGAAGTTCCCTACCGCAAAAGGAATCGCTACCCTAAAAGGCGACCAAAAACTAGCGCGGCGATGCTACAACGAAAGCCTGAGCCTAAAGGGGAAAGAGGTCAACACAATAGAACTCGGAC
>NW_026264910.1:409615-410900 GCF_000817695.3 Arachis duranensis
CGGATAGAACTATCCCTAAAATTCGAGTTCCAGGCTTCGAACAACCAAGCCGAATACGAGGCCCTACTAGCAGGTCTAAAGCTAGCCGAAGAGGTCGGAGCCCAGAAAATCACGATCTTCAGCGACTCCCAGGTCGTCACATCACAAGTAAGTGGAAGCTACCAGGCCAAAGACCCCACCATGAAAAAATACCTGGACCAAACACAGGCACAACTACGCCACTTTTCAGAGATACAGATTCAGCACATACCTCGGGAACAAAACGCCCGGGCAGACGCCCTCTCGAAGCTTGCCAGCACCAAGCCCGGAGGCAACAACAGAAGTCTCCTCCAGGAAACCTTGCAATTTCCCTCCGTGCTAAGAGAGGAAGAAACGCTAAATATATCCAACCAACAGCAAGGATGGATGACCCCCATACTCAACTACCTGAAGTCGGGAACTCTCCCCGCCGAAAGAAAAGAAGCTAAAAGGCTTACAAAGGATGCCCAGAATTATACATTAATTCACGGCGTATTATACAGAAGAGGATTCTCAAACCCCCTCCTTAGGTGTATCCCGACCTCAGAAACAAAGAGCGTCCTCGAAGAAGTCCACGGAGGCATGTGTGGGAACCACCTCGGAGCTCGAGCATTATCCAAGAAAGTAGTCCGAGCCGGGTTCTACTGGCCGACTCTGCAAAGAGACGCAACGGAATTTGTGAAAATATGCCCCCTGCCAAAAACACGCCAATTTTCACAAAGCACCACCTGAAGACCTTATCAGCGTCACCGCACCATGGCCCTTCGCAAAATGGGGACTTGACCTACTCGGCCCGTTCCCCCAAGGACCGGGGCAAGTCAAATACCTCATAGTAGGGGTCGACTACTTCACAAAGTGGATCGAAGCTGAACCCTTAGCCACCATCACAGCTCAGAAAAGCCGCAAATTCCTATACAAAAACATCGTCACAAGGTTCAGAGTCCCCTACTCCATCACCACAGACAATGGAACACAGTTCACAGACACAAGTTTTCGGAACTTGGTGGCCGAGCTAAAAATCAAATAGCAATTCACCTCAGTCGAGCACCCACAAGCCAATGGACAAGCAGAGGCCGCAAATAAAGTCATCTTGGCCGGGTTAAAACGAAGACTCCAAGAGGCCAAAGGGGCATGGGCCGAAGAGCTCCCCCAGGTACTTTGGGCATATCGGACAACTCCACACTCTACAACGGGAGAATCGCCATTCCGACTAGCTTACGGGATGGAGGCAATGATTCCTATCGAAATAGATGAAGGGTCACCCAGA
>NW_026264910.1:411376-412681 GCF_000817695.3 Arachis duranensis
TGCCCAGGGCCTGGCACGCCTGTAATCTAAGACGGTACTACAGCTAGAAAAATTTAACCCGAGGTGTACTCTTTTTCCCTACCAGGGTTTTTTAATGAGACACCCGGTCAAGTAAGGCACCCGACCTAGTCAAGGGTAAACACTCTGTAAATATTCTTTCTTTTTTAATACTAATCAAATTTTTCTATTTTCTTTTCTTCTTCCTCGTAATGAAACAAATCCTGAAAAGTACCCCGCCAAGGCGCATTAATTTATGCTCGACAAAACGCAAAAAATCATTGCCAAGAGACCACACAAGGTCGGCAAAGATAAAAGCGACGAGGTTCAAATTAATGTGAGAAGTTATAAAGCAACCCTGAAAAGGCTCAAAAAAAAAAAAGCCAAATAAAAGAGGTTACAAAAATAACTTAAAAGGCCGACCAACAATAAAGGCCGGACCCAATAAAGGGAAGTACTCGACCCCCCCGAGGTCCGAGAAAAAGCCCGAACCCGAGAAAGAAGCCTTAAAACGGCGAAAACAAAGATTTCGAAAAACGCTTACTAAAAGGTTGCTATACAAAAACAGCCAAAAAGTACAAGCGAAGAAACGAAATCAAAGAGAAGGGTAAAACGAAGTTTCAAAAAGCGCTAGCTAAAAGGTTGTTATCCAAAAACAACTAAAAAGCAAAAGGTGAAAAGTCAAAACGCGAACAAACACCACATAATAAGCTAAAAAGTTACTACAAGTAGCTAATAGCAAAAAAGATATTCAAAGCATTAACAGATAGTAAAAACCGTCCAAAAAAGAGCCCACAGGCCGGGCAAAAAACCAAAGAGAAAAGATTACAGGGAATCAAGATCCTTTCCGTACTCCACGTCGGGAGAAGGCTGCGGAGGAAGAACCATAGAAATCGGGACAGCCTTCACAGCACCGTCATCTCGGTTTAAAACCTCCACGCCAGACTCCTCCCCAGCCGAAGGTAAAGTCGGGTTCGCAACTGGAACTTTGGGGTCAGGCACCGGAACCTCATCCTCGTTGGGAGCAGGAACAATCTTTCCCTCCACGACAACATTATCCGTACTAAATAAACTCAGATCCAGGTCAGGAGCAAGAACCCGGACCTGAGCCTTTAAATTTTCAAACATAGCATCCATGCCCTTAGCCACATGTCCTTCTAGCTCGTAAAAATCATCCTGAGCAGATCGCAACCTCTCCTTTGTCTCCACAAGCTCAGTATATGTCCGAGTATAACTCTCCTTCGCCGCCTTCGCCATCTCCTCAGATGCATTCGCTGCCGCCACAGCCGCGGTAGCTTTAGCTTTCTC
>NW_026264910.1:413026-418879 GCF_000817695.3 Arachis duranensis
TTCATGGAATCCGCCTGAGAAGACATCTCTGCAGAAATAAAAGAAAAGGATTACCACAACAGAAATTCCACCAAAACAAGCAAAGCCAAAATACTAAAAAAGATGAATCTCGGAGAGGACGGGAACTACCTAACTCGGAACGGAGAAAGCTTGGATCTCCCAACATTTTCTTCGTGTCCAAGTGAGGTGCCCGACCCCATAAACTGCTTACCACACCCACAAAAGCCTGCTCCACCTCATCTAGACTCTCAAGGGTATACTTAGTAGACACTACTTTCTCCTGCCAACAAAGAGGAAAAGAAGGCTCCCCACTCTTATCTAGAAAGAAAGGTCGGACGTCTCCAACAGCCCGGACCTTGAAATAAAAGTTCTTAAAATCGTGAAAAGACTCATCATACAGGGTACAGAACTTCCTCCCCTGGTTAGCCCTAAAAGAAACCCAAGACACCTTCCCTCCACCCGACCCCGGCTTCGTCAACACAAACAAATAGGAAAAAAGAGAAATAGAGGGAGGGACTCCCAAAAACTGACACAAAAGTTGAAACAGCTTTAAAAACGCCCAAGAATTTGGATGGAGCTGCGTAGGAGCAAGATTACAGGACCACAACACCTCAGACTCCAGATCGGTAAAAGGAAGTCGGACGCCCAGCTTAGAGAAAAAACAATCATAAGCATAAAAGAAGAGCTTCTCGGAACTATCTAAGGGCGGGAAGCACACTCTCTCCTCGGATTCCGGGGCCACTAGTTCGTAATCCCTCTCAGACTCCCTATTCTCACATATGCTACAGTGCCTACGGAACCTAGCTAAATACTCAGAATCTACCACAGAAGGGACTCTTAGAGGAAGAGGGTCTACCCAATCAAGACCACATGGAATTTTAGTCGACATCGCTTGAAGAACCTTTCGAGACATAAAAATTCTTACCTACAAAGAAGAATACAACAGCAGACAAAAAATCACATAAAGAAGACAACGAAAACCCATTCAGCAAAGCAAGAAGAAAAGTGGGGCAACACAGAACAAAAACACCAGGGAATAAAAAAGAGCCCCCCCCATATAAAAACAACAGCAATGGCGGCACCTCTTTTGGGGCAACCCAGGCATAAAGGAAAAGAAACAAACAAGAGCCACACAAAGAACAGAAGCATATGTGCACAAAAATGGGAACAAACCTGGAAGAAAGAAACGAAGACGACAAGCTCCGAAGCAAGGAGAACGAAACGTACGGCGCAGAAGGAACCCCAGAAAGACACACGGAGAGATTCGGGGAAGCAGAGCAAAGAGAAAGAAGAAGCAGTGCTCGAAAAGGATAAAGAAAAACAAAAACGCAGAAAAAGAGGAAAAGGGGCAAATAAATTCACAGAGCCCGAACGGAAATCGAGGAAAAACGGTAAAATGCAAATAAATGCAGGAACGGCCATTTTTGAATTTTGAAAAACTACTATGCCCGAGCACGACCTCCCAAAAAGGACGAACTCGGGCAGGGGCACTGTTCATACCCTGACCGGGGTCCTCCAACTCGGCAAATTCGTAAGAGGTCCGACCTTGTCCTAAAGCTCACACCTAAAGGTCGGACCTCGGACAAAGAGCAAGGAAGGCCCATCAAAAGGAACGCAGCCCAAACCTAAAGGACGAAAAGGCCTAGAAAAGGTGGTTCCACAAAGATAGAGATAAAACTCCCAAAAGATAAGATAAGATAAAAAATATCTTATCCAGGGAAGATCACGGCCAACTACTATAAATACACTGGAGCACCCAGGTATGGCATTCATTCCACATCTACACATATCTGCTTGGACCCATGCTAACTTAAGCATCGGAGTGTCATTGCAGGTACAACCACCAACCATTCCGCATATCAAGCTCGGGTCACCGAACCCCCACCTCGGGCCTCTCCAGACGACCGAGCTGCACGTTTCAGGTAAACCCTCGGAACAGATACCTTGTGTGATTTTAGTGAAGCTAATAAAATTTGATTGAATTATCATCACTGATCATATACTGTTTTACTAGACATCCAAAAATGTTGAGGAGACTTTTCAAGAAACAATTAAACAGCCACATAGCATGACTACTGAAATAAAGGAAGATGATGCACCTTGTAGTGAAGTCAAAGAAGAAAACAACACAACTCCTTCTCATGTGGTAATTATTGCTGCAATCTGAGCATGCCTTTTGGAAAATTTGTTCCCTCATTATTCACTTAAGTTCTCATATAACAATTATGATCAATGGATATACGGTTCCTGTTGATACGGAAAAAAGTGAAGATGTTTGCAAAGGAGAGAGCTCATGCTTAGGGATTTCATCATCTGGAGATGGGTCTGTTGAAGTAGTAAAAGATGCTTGCACTCCCAAACCAACATTGCAAAAAAGATTGACAACCACCACCTCCAAGAAGCAATAGACAGCTAAAATGATAGGCACCAGTAAAAAACCAGTTACAGTTTTAATCCTTTCAAGATTTAAATGATTTTTTTTAAATCCTTTTGAATTTGGAATTTGAGTAAATGTTGTACTATTTTGTATTGAATAGACTAAAAATCATAGGAAGGGTTCTATCCTTGTGAAGAAAATCAATGATGCTGCTGATAGGTATTCAACCTGAACTAAACTGAATAATTTGCCAAGCTCCAACTTCAATTGCAATACTCTATTGGTACTCTCTAGTCCTTTCCTTTCAAGTTGATATGTCAAAATGCAATTAACTATTCCAATGCTTATGTGCTGCAAAAAGCAATATAACATATAAAATCAATCATATAAGGGTATTTATGGTAAGTTTTTTTTCTTTTTTAAATTATTCTCATGATAAAATTATTGATACATTATTCAATATAGCATATAAAATCAATCTAATTGTCCTTTTATTCAACTATTGTAACTTAGGTTTCTAAGTCTAACCACAAGCTGGATCTAAATCTGAACTTTCCATTTGTGACAAAGTCGATGAAAGAAGAGGTATGGTCTACTCTTGCTTGCCAGAAATGTTCCAAATCTTTACTTACATACATGGAATACTGCCTCATTAAACTTTTCCAAATCCTGAAAGAGCAAAGAGAGAATTTCTACATTCAAGTTGTTGCTTTTGCTACACGTGAGAATGCAGAGTCTTTGAACTGCAATATGTAGCCTATTTGGCATTGAACAAGTAG
This sequence comes from Arachis duranensis, assembly GCF_000817695.3. Classification (NCBI taxonomy): domain Eukaryota; kingdom Viridiplantae; phylum Streptophyta; class Magnoliopsida; order Fabales; family Fabaceae; genus Arachis; species Arachis duranensis. The sequence continues at coordinate 416,183 of NW_026264910.1, forward strand.
GCACTTAAATGAGTTAACCCTTGTAATTTTTTCTAATTTGTCCTGTTAATTACTTGAAACTCTGATTTGAAACTACATGCTTTTATCTTCTTGGTGGGTGGGGTTTTTGTGGCTTACATCTTGATGCCAGGGCATCTAGGCCAATTTCACTGACATTTTCTTTACTGTTTTAAGGTCGTTTCATGCATTTTCTTACTGAATAAGGAAGTTTTGGAGGAAAATACACTTACACCTTGATTCAAGCAACTATTGTGAATTTCACATGATTTCATGAGGATTTTGCTAGAATTGAATGATAAATTGATGATGCATAATCTCATGACTTTGGCTAGAGCTTTGATGCACTTTATTTGCTTGATTTCAAGACAAAGGAAGCAAGGAAGAACCACGTTAGACTCACGTTAATCTAGTTAACATGACCTATAACATGGAATGGTAAATAGCTTACAACGTTTAGGAGAAAAGTGATCACCAATAACGCCCACGAAGCCATCATAAGCCCACGTTAATTGCCACGTGAACAAAGTTAATGCGGTAGTTAACGTGGAGACAAAAGAAAGCTCCAACGTTAATGGTAAACGTGAACACCACTAACGTTCCAAGATTTGGCAAAGAGCTACGTTAAGAGTCACGTTAACTTAGTTAACGTGAACTCTAACGTGGAAGATAGGGACAATGCCAACGTTAGTGACAATCACCTTTGTCACTAACGTTGGATCAACTAGCATTGCCCACGTTAGTGGTCAGGTTAAGACCACTAACGTGAAAGTTAACGTAGAGCTGAGATTTATGAGCCAACGTTAGTGATACTCACCTTTGTCACTAACGTTGGAAGATGGCATTACTACCACGTTAGTGGCCACGTTAACTTAGTTAACGTGAGCTCTAACGTGGAGAGTAGGGGCACTTTGAGCGTTAGTGACAAAGGTAAGTGTCACTAACGCTCTCGAAGGTGAAGCATAACGATGTTAAGAGCGACGTTAGTTACACTAACATGAACTCTAACGTAGGGACAAAGGGCATAAGGCAACGTTAATGGGAAAGGTAAGTCCCACTAACGCTTGCGAAGGGCTATAAGCCAACGTTATTAGGAAAGGCGAGTCCCAATAACGCTAGCGAAGATTTACAAGGCAACGTTATTTTCTGATCTTACCCATTCTCTTTATTTTCGGTCATTTATTTTCATGCTCATTATCCCAAATCCCCATTTAAGATTATGCACTTTATTTTCTGCTATTTACTTTTTCGCTATTTAATTTTCTGCAATTCTCAAACTACACTATATTTAGCTCAACTAGCATACTCTTCCAACTAAAGTTGCTTGACCAATCAATCCTTGTGGGATTTGACCTCACTCTATTGTGAGTTTTTACTTGACGACAAATTCAGTACACTTGCCGAAGGGAAATTTGTTGAGAGACAAGTTTTCGTGCATCAAGTTTATGGCGCCGTTACTGGGGATTGATTTTGTATCAACAATGATTAAGTTGGAAGCTCACTAGATTGAGCATTTTTTGCTTGTTTGTTTACTTTATTCAGTCATTTATTTTCACTTTGTTTAACTTCTTCCTCATCCTCTATACCCTATCTGTTTTTCTTTCTTTCTTTGTTATTATCTACAATTCTGCTCACTAACCCACTAACTATTTAATAATTTGCATCACTCACACTAACAATCACTCTAACAAGAATAACCTCTTCATTTTATCTCTTGCTGTGTGTTTTGTCAGTTGTATGACCGGGAGAAGAGGGGGGACCTTGACGTTAGGATTTTTGCCAGTAAAGAATTTCATAAAAACAGTTGTGTTGTAGATATAGTCTCTAAATCGACAGAACTCCCTTTGTACAAACGTTTTGGTTGTCACAAGTAACAAACCCCTTTTAAAATTGATAACCGAGTATTAAACCTCTGGTCGTCTTCTCAAGGAACTGCGAGGAAGGTATGTTCTTATTATTGGTTATGAGTTTGTAAATTGGGGTTTTGGAAGTAAGGTGGGAATATGTTATATGACAAATAATTTAAATGGCAATTAAAAATGAATAAATATTGTAAAGCAAACTTTTGGGCAAGGTATGAGAAATTGGAGGTCCAACGTAGTTATCTCTCTCAACTATAAGGAATGTTGAATCTAAACTCCACTTGGTCAACCTTTACTAAAGCAAAGGAAAGTCAAGGGACTAATTAAATTGAACTTTGAATCCTATTTATTTTCTAAGAAAAGGTTGGGATTACTTAAGTTCAGCTCAATTAGCAAGATAACGATTATCAAATATGATGAGTTTAATAACTGTTGAGTTATTGATTTCTTAACCAAAACCAAAAGGGAAAAAGTAAAATTGCTAGAATAATAGAGGTGACCTTAGATGGAAGGCAATAGTAACTTAAATCAAAGAGAACAATCTTAACTGAAAATACTTCAAATATCATTAATTCAAAATAGAGATCTGTAACATGGAATAATTCATAAATCAATTCAAATATTAAAAGAAAATAAATAAATAAAAGTAAACTGAAAATAAAAAAACATTAAACCTGGATCCAGAGTTACTCTCAAAACAAGAAGAAATCCCAAATCCTAAACAGAGAGAGAGAATCTCTCTCTAAACTAAATCTAAATCATGAAAACTAGAAATTGGCGAGCTCTCCCTGAATGGATGCATTCCTCCACTTTATAACCTCTAATCTATGCTGTCTGT
>NW_026264910.1:418974-433827 GCF_000817695.3 Arachis duranensis
TGTGGGTCACGCGGTCGCGTCGTCTGGAGCTTTTCCTTGCCACGCGGTCGCGTCGGTCACGCGTCCGCGTCGTGGGTGTTCTACTTGAGGCACGCGGTCGCGTCAGTCATGCAGCCGCGTCGCTGCTTTTTCGCTTCTGGCACGCGATCGCGTCGTCCATGCGATTGCGTGGATACCAGTTTCCTTAAAGCTCCATTTTGCCTTCTCCTTCCATTTTTGTATGTTTTCTTTTTCATCCTTTAAGTCATTCAGCCTAGAAAACCTAAGACTACTCAACACACTAATCATGGCATCGAATGGAAATAAAGGTAATTAAAATAATTAATTTTAAAGCTTAGGAAACATGTTTTTCACAATATGACACAATAAGGAAGGGAAAGTAAAATCATGCAATTAATGTGAATAAGTAGGTGAAGGATTGAATAAATCACTCAAATTAAGCACAAAAGAACTCATGAAATATGGGTTTATCAGACCTCCACTTCCTTCGATTCAGAACCTAAGAGAACCCTCTGGATATTAAGGAGGGAAGCAAGAAGAAAAAGAGTTGTTGGTGCTGAGGAAGAGGAAGAGTACTTTGAACCCAACATGGAAGAGAAGTTGGAAAATAATCATGAAGAAGAAGCTCATAACCATGCTAGAGAAGGCCCTGCAAATCATGATGGGCAAGAAAGGAAAGTTCTAGGCTCCTACATCAATCCAAATCCAGGAAACTGTGGAAGTAGCATCCAGAAGCCCACCATACATGCCAACAACTTTGAACTAAAACCCCAGCTCATCATCCTTGTTCAAAACAACTGCTCATTTGGAGGAAGTGCTCAAGAAGACCCCAATCAACATCTAATCACCTTCCTGAGAATTTGTGACACTGTGAAATCTAATAGAGTCCACCCAGATGTCTATAGGCTGCTGTTGTTCCCTTTTTCACTCAGGGACAACGCATCCAAGTGGCTCGAATCCTTTCCAAAGGAGAGCTTAACAAATTGGGAAGATGTGGTGAACAAATTTTTGGCAAGATTCTACCCTCCTGAAAGAATTAACAGGCTGAGAGCTGAGGTGCAGACTTTCAGGCAACATGATGGTGAGACTCTCTATGAGGCATGGGAGAGGTTCAAGGACTTAACAAGAAGATGCCCCCCAGATATGTTCAATGAATGGGTTCAACTTCACATTTTCTATAAAGGTCTTTCCTATGAGTCAAAGAAGGTTGTAGATCATTCATCAAGGGGCTCTCTAAACAAGAAGAAAACCATTGAAGAAGCCATATATGTCATTGAAATAGTAGCTGAGAATGACTACTTCTATGCCTCTGAAAGAAGTAACACTCGAGGAGTAATGGAGATGAACCACATGGATGTATTGCTAGCTCAAAATAAGATGATCACCAAGCAGCTAGCAGATCTCACCAAGAAGGTAGAGGAAAACCAATTTGCAGCAGTCATCACTCCATCACCAACTCAAGAAAGAGTGAATATAGGTGAAGAAGGTGACTGGGAACAAGCCAACTATGTTGGAAACTCACCCAGACAAATCCATGACCCATACTCCAAAACCTATAACTCTGGATGGAGAAATCACCCCAACTTCGGTTGGGGAAATCAATAACAATGCAACTCCAACAACAATGTAACTCACCAACATACCTCACAGAGATCCTATCAACACCCACCTAACCCCAATCCACCATCACTAACGAATGATAGACTTTCAAAAATTAAGACTCTACCTGAAGATTTATGTAGAGAAGTCCAAGACAACAAGGTGTTTAAGGAAGAAGTGCGAGCCAATATCAAAAACCAAGGAGAAAACATCAAGAGACTGGAGTCCCAAGTAGGGTATCTATCTCAACAAATTCCCAAACCCACTAATGGATTTCCGAGTGACACGGAGAAGAATCCAAGAGGAGAAATAAAGAAAGTAAGGTGGGAAGAATGTAAGATGATCACCACAAGTGATGAGAGGAGTATAAATGAAGTAGAACACCTCCAAGACAATCAAAAGGGAAACCAGGAAGAAAAGAGCCATGCACCTCAACCGACATTCAAGGAAGAGCTGAAGAAGAAGGAGACACTTAACCCATATGCACCCTTTCCCCAAAGGCTTAAAGGTGGTGTAGCAGGGAGGATGTATTCAAGATTCCTCGACATGTTTGCATCTCTTGATGTAAATATACCATTTATTAAAGCCCTCCAGCAATTGCTTTCCTACATAAAGTATATAAAAGAGCTATTAGCCAAAAAGAGTTCATTGAAAGGTGGACAAACAATAAAGATGAATAGGGATTGCAGTGCTCTCATTCAACCAGGGCCACCCACAAAGAGGAAGGATCCAGGGAGTTTTCATATTCCCTGTGCCATAGGAGAAATAATGATTGATAAAGGACTCTGTGACCTGGGAACGAGCATCAACTTAATGCCTCTATCCCTCATAAAAAAGCTTCAAATCAATGAGCTAACACCCATAGATGTAATCATTAAGTTGGCTGACAAAACTCAAAAACAGGCAATATGAGTGGTTGAGAATGTGCTAGTGAAGGTTGGGAACTACTTCCTCCCCACAGACTTTGTTGTCCTGGAAATGGATGAGAACCCTATTTACCCCATCATTCTGGGAAGGCCATTCTTAGCCACAGCCAGATTACTCATAGATGTGGAACGAGGAGAGCTAGTATTGAGAATACATGATGATCAGCTCAGTTTCAATGTTTTCAACCTCTCATATGAAGCAGATCATGATAACAAAGAGCTGATGGAGGAGCCAAACAAGGAAGCACAAGAACTACACATAAGGACTCCTATGGTTAACAACCAATGTGATCAGAAGGAGCAACAGCCAAGTGTAATCCAAAAGAAACCAGACCCACCAGAATCACATGAATTAGACAACAAAACTATTCTTAAAAAGGGAACCACAAGGAAAAAGTTGGCATCAACGGACACAGGAAAAAAGGTCCCAAGGGGATGGAAAAAGAAGAAAATTCCTACAGAAGATTTCTCGCCAGGAGATGAAGTGGTCTCTACATACTTCCCATCTATACCACCTCACCTCCCCACTATTCCATCCCAGCTGCCTCCAGTGTACACCATCAAAAAAATCTTGTCCCTAGAGCATATGGAGCTTATCAACAAGGCCAATGGACATAGGTTCACTGCAAGGGAGGAAGATTTCAAGCACTATCAGCTACCTTGACAAGGACCAAACGTCAAGCTAATGATGCTAAAGAAGCGCTTCATGGGAGGCAGCCCATGTTCTATGCCCTCTTCCTTTAATTTCTAATAGTAGTAATAAGGCAAATTTCATGGAGTTTTAAATCAATTTTGACGACCAATATAAGACCCCTTTACATGCAGCGTATAGTACATGATAAGTTTGGTGTTCAAGGTATACCAAGTAGGCTTGAACACACTTTATGAGGAAAAATTATTCCCCAAACTTGTTGCATCATATGATCACAAACAAGTTTGGTGTACCAACGTTGCATGCATGGAAAATTTAGTGGTTGATTGATTTGCATTCATGGAAAGCATTTAGTCATTTAAAAACAAAAGAAAAAGATATTTTTTTAGCTAGCTCACACCTTAAGTTTTCCCACCAAAAATTTCAATTAACCATTTGTATTCCTTTTTTTGTGTATAGGGAATCAAAAGGGACATTGATGGTACTTGATAGGAAAATTAAGGAAGGGAGATTCACCCACTATACCAAGGAAATCTCACACTTGTCTTCAAGGGAAATATCTTTGGAAGTGTTGCCATGCAACATTGGGAGTGGATAGCTTTGGAGACCGAACCAAGACCCTCAAAAAAGAGGTGATCCTTGTGCTCATTCAATACCAAACCCCAACCGTCCACTATCAAACAACACCATCAATCCACACCCTTCAATCAATTGCCATCTTCCTATATAAACCCCTTCACACAACCTCTCCGTACACACTTCATACTATCATTCCTCTCCCTTCCTTCTCTCAGACACACACACACTTCATCCTCCACTTTACCGAAAGTTTCATACACACTCTCCTAGCCACGTCTAGTAAACCACAACCACACATCAACCATCTTGCATGGCATCATCAAGCTCCAAGAGGCGAAAAGGAAAGGAGCCCATGGAGCAACCTCCTTTCAACGCCGGGAGATTCAAAACTGCCTTCCATAAGCTTCAATATGAACGGATCAAGAACAAGAAAATATTGCCAGAGTTGACATTCCAATTCAATGAGGATGAGTGCCCTAAAATCAGAGAAAAGAGTACACAGAGGGGTTGGCAAAAGCTCACCAATCCAAAGACAAAGATAAATGCAAACCTCATCAAAGAGTTCTATGCAAATGCAGTCAGAGAAGACAGTACTAGGACACCCACCTTCAAAAGTTATGTAAGAGGAACCGAGGTGGACTTCAGCCCCAAGCTATAACAAGGACTCTTCAGCTAAAATCACCACATTTTGATGAGCTTAGCTATCAAGTAAGAATAAGTAATGCTCCCAAGGAAGATGAACTTGAAGAAATTGTGAATGATATGTGTGCTATTGGGTCTGATTGGGAAAAATACTCGGATAAGAGGCCGAGGTTCATTAGGAGAGGAGACCTCATCCCAGAAGCCAAGGGATGGTTTGAGCTAGTAAGGAGGTCTATCCTTCCAGCCGCAAACAATTCTGAGGTCAATATTGCTCGAGCTACCATGGTACATTGCTTAGTAAAGGGTGGAAGCATCAATGTGCATGAAATTATAGCTGAAGGGATCTAGGATTCAGCTGAGAAGAATGATCCAATTGCTAGACTTTGGTACCCCAGCACTATCCTCAGGCTATGCATGAAAGCCAAAGTGGTATTCGAAGATAACAATCCACAATGGGTAAATCCTGAGAGGTTAGTCACGCTCCAACGCATAAATTATGTGACACCCACCCAACAGCAAAGGAGACCTCATATAAGGAAAAGAACGGCACAAGAAGAGTCCCACCAAGAAGAACATCACCAAGAAGAACCCCAACAAACAGGGTACCAGCAAGAAGGACAATTTGATCCAACCAATATAAATATGTTTCACGTCAAGGAAGCCATTGAGTATATGGCAAGTAGCTATATGGAGGGACAAGAACAGCAACTACATGTCCAAGCTCAAATGATGGATCATCAAGAAAAACTACTCTCTAGTTGGATGGATCAACAAAGAGAATGGTAGAAACATCAAATGGAATTACAACAGGAGCATTACTCCCAGCTCACCCAAGCCATCAGTCAAGTGTCCGAAAGGCAAGAAAGCCAAGACAAACACCTCCAAGAACTCAACCAACGCCAGATAGCTCAGATGAAATCCTTCAACGAATTCAGTGTGCTCAACAAAGGAAGGCAGCTGCATCGAGAAGAATTTAGCATAAACACTCAGGCTAAGTTAAACTATATGACTGGGCATATGCATAACATGCACCCTGCCATCCCAAGTTATGAGGCAGTTCGCAAGGACTTAACAGAGCAAGAAGATGGGAAGGTGAAATAGCAAAAGGAAGTGTTAAAGAAGAAGATGGAGGATGCCAGTTTCTGGAAAAAGCTGATAGGGAAGCGCAAGGGGAATGGAGACTCAAGCAATCAAGGAGGATCCCAAGACAAGGGAACATGAGCATTCCAATAAGTGAAAGGTGGTGAAGTTCCTTTTTAGTTTTACCTTTTTCAAAGCTTTAAATAAGGAAAATCATGTATGAAATAGAACATGCTTCCATGGTAGCTTAGGATTTTTAATTCTGCATTTAAGTTTTTCATCGCTTAGGGTTATGTTTATTGAGTTTAGTGTCTCTAGTGTTCACTTCCACCTTTCTTACTTGTATGCTTGTCCTTTAAGCTAATCAAAAAGAAAAATGCTATGAAAAGAACAAGAGTGGAGTTATTTCGTGAAGTAGGTTCTGAATGTTTGTGGTAGGATGATTAGTAAGCTAAGTTGGTTCACCAAACAAGGAAACAAGGAAACTATCTACCCTGAATCCTATGCTTGAAACACATCCTATGAGACTAACTAAATAATAAGATCCCAATAAGAAAAGAGAAAGAGCAATAAAAGTGAAAAGGAAAGAAACGCAATGAGAAACAATGCTAGGCACAAAGGGTTTTAAGATTGAGGCATGTGTCTGTGGTGTTCATGTGCAAGGGATATGCTTGGATGAATAAGCTCTTAGGGGTGCCTCATCACTTGGTAACTTGGATTAACTAATCCGGGATTATCAGCTGAAAGTCTACTATCAAGAGTGACCTTTGCTACAGAACACTTAGTAACCTAAAGAGCTGTTCGACACCAAGGTCTCAAGAAAGAAAAATAACAAACCATGTGCATGTGGTGTGTATGTATGAGGGAAAGAGACTTGAGGGAGTAAGTCCTTAGGGGTGTCTTAACACCTAGCACCTTGAACAAACTGGTTTGGGAGTGTTGACTGAAAGCTTATCATAAAGAGTCGCCCTCTTACAGAGCACTTAGCCAAAAGAAGAATGTAATAAACCTTGGAAAAGAAGGAAGGATCAACAATTAAGAAGTCTCAAAGGATGTAATCAAGAGAGTGACCAATGACTTGATAAAGGTCTGAAACCTAGTAAAGGAAAGAACCTATGATGCTATGCATGAAACCCCATAAACCAGGAATTTTACTTTTATATTATCTTCTTGCTCTTTCATTCATTCTTCCTATGTTTCAGTACTTGCTTAGGGACAAGCAAGCTTTAAGTTTGGTGTTGTGATGCCAGGGCATCTAGGCCAATTTCACCGACCTTTTCATTACTGTTTTAAGGTAGTTTCATGCATTTTCTTAGTGAATAAGGCAAGTTTTGGAGGAAAATACACTTACACCTTGATTCAAGCAATTATTCTGAATTAAATATGATTTCATGAGGATTTTGCCTGAATTGAATGATAAATTGATGATGCATAATCTCATGACTTTGGCTAGAGCTTTGATGCACTTTATTTGCTAGATTTCAGGACAAAGGAAGCAAGGAAGAACCACGTTAGTACTCACGTTAATCTAGTTAATGTGACCACTAATGTGGAATGGTAAATAGCTTGCAACGTTAAGGAGAAAAGTGATCACCAATAACGCCCACGAAGCCGTCATAAGCCCACGTTAATTGCCACGTTAACTAAGTTAACGTGGTAGTTAACGTGGAGACAAAAGAAAGCTCCAACGTTAGTGGTAAACGTGAACACCGCTAACGTTCCAAGATTTGGCAATGAGCCACGTTAAGAGTCACGTTAACTTAGTTAACGTGAACTCTAACGTGGAAGAGAGGAACAATGCCAACGTTATTGACACTCACCTTTGTCACTAACGTTGGATCAACTAGCATTGCCCACGTTAGTGGTCACGTTAAGACCACTAACGTGAAAGTTAACGTAGAGCTGAGATTGATGAGCCAATGTTAGTGACATTCACCTTTGTCACTAACGTTGGAAGATGGCGTTACTACCACGTTAGTGGCCACGTTAACTTAGTTAACGTGAGCTCTAACGTGGAGAGTAGGGGCACTTTGAGCGTTAGTGACAAAGGTAAGTGTCACTAACGCTCTCGAAGGTGAAGCATAACGACGCTAAGAGCGACGTTAGTTACACTAACGTGAACTCTAACGTAGGGACAAAGGGCATAAGGCAACGTTAATGGGAAAGGTGAGTCCCAATAACGCTTGCGAAGGGCTATAAGCCAACGTTATTGGGAAAGGTGAGTCCCAATAACGCTAGCGAAGATTTACAAGGCAACGTTAGTTGTCACGTTAGTGCCACTAACGTTGGAGTTAACGTAGGCTATATGGTGTTGAAACATTAGTGAGAATTGTGATTGCCACTAACGTTCTCGAACCCACAATGTCACTTAACATTAACTTCACTAACGCCCATGCCTAATTCATACTTCTCTGCAAGCTGGGCCCACTAAAGATTGGAACTGCTTCAACTCAAGATCCAAAGCCCACATCCAAGACTTGTAGAACTCACTAGAAGATCAAGAGGAGTAGTATATATAGGAGTAGTTTTGAACTATAGAGGAGGTTGGCACTTTAGAGAACTACTCTCTGTATATTTACTTTTCTGCACTTTTAGCTGGGATGTATTATTTTCTACCATTTTCCATTTCTAGAGCTATGAACAACTAAACCCCTTTCATTGGGTTAGGGAGCTCTGTTGTAATTTGATGGATCAATTATAGTTTTCATTCTCTTCTTCTTTTTTCTCTTTTGATTTACTAGAAAGCCTTCGATCTTAATTCAATTGGTTAGTTGTCTTGGAAAAGAAACTCTCCATAATTGGATCTCCTTTGAGCCTTGGAAAAGGGATGAGGAGATCATGCTAGAAATGCTTTCTCATGTTGGACCAAATTGGGGTCTGGGTGGATATAGTGACATGTAATCCTCCCAACACTTTGATTTGGAAATACATGTGGTATAATCAGGACCATACTTCATCTCTTCCCATGAGCAATTAAATCAAGGAATTGGACAATTGTTCAAGTTTAGAGAGATTGGATTACCAAGGAATTAGAATCTAATCACCTAAGATTGCCAAGGAGATCAATAGATGCATTGATTGAGGAAGAGATGAAAATGAACTTGATCCGGATAATACAACATCTTCTGAGCCCAATGAATTCCCCATTTCTGATCTTATCCAATCTCTTTATTTTCTGTCATTTATTTTCATGCTCATTACCCCATATCCCTATTTAAGATTCTGCACTCTATTTTCTGCTATTTACTTTTCCGCCATTTAATTTTCTACAATTCTCAAACTACACTCTATTTAGCTCAACTAGCATACTCTTCCAACTAAAGTTGCTTGACCAATCAATCCTTGTGGGATTCGACCTCACTCTATTGTGAGTTTTTACTTGACGACAAATTCGGTATACTTGCCGAAGGGAAATTTGTTGAGAGACAAGTTTTCCTGCATCACATCTGCAATTCTTGTATCAAATTCCACACTTTTTTTCCCCTTGTTTAGGGTTCATCTATAATTAGGGTAATTAAAGTGCATAGCTGGGAACTTGGTTCCAATTCAACTTTTTTTATGAGGGGATCAACCAACTTGTTTGTGTTTTCAATTTCAAAGACAAAAATTGATTTCAACTCTTTTGCATGTCTCTAACTTTCATCTAAGTGAGTTTACTGTGGCTGTAGATTGACACCTGCAATGCCTTCTACTGCCAAGGCTTCACTCCCAACAAGAATTACAAGCCCAAGATGTGGACTAAGAATTGGACTAGCTGGTATTTATCTCATAAAAATGCTACCATTTTTGAGAATTTTTCATCTGGGGTCCATTAGTTTTGTTGTTTCAATCTTCTGTTCAACTCTGCCATTTTTGTAGGTACACTGCTTTTGGTGGCGCAACCCCTATCAGACCAGCAGAAGACATAGCATTCTCGGTTGCCAGATTCATTCATAATTGCGCTCGTTTATTAATTACTGTATGGTATGTTGCTCCTATGCATTTTTGTCGTAGACTATAACTATAGGATTTGGGTCTCATGAATGATGTATCTAATTTTTGTGTGAAGTATCATAGAGGAACTAATGATTGAATAAATTGATGATTTATGCTAATGATTACTTGAGATGATGTTGGACTATTTGTTATATATGATACAGTAAATTGATGATAATATATGTGAATTGTTTGAGTGATTTGTGGATGGATTACTATGTTGAGTAATGCAGAAATTGTTGATTTTATATGAGTATGATTAAATGTGAAAAGTGACCAAAAATGGTAATTTATTAATCCAGAGCACTTGGGGCTAATTTAATCTTTCTGACAAGTCACAATAGGTAAAATAATGTTAGAATGCAATGTTAGAGTGAGTGAAAAGCTAGGAATCAATTTTTGACCTCTTAAAACCCGAGGTTACATGTTCCAGTATTATGCAGTTTCGGGCAGCACTTTGTGAACAAAACTGGGAGCAATCTAGCCACTCAAAATGAGTAAAATTATTTTTTTGTAAAATTTTGAGATGTTTAAATTGTTCACTTAAAATTTCAGAATTTTCTGATTTATGGTTTGGGAGATATGATTTTTAGAAAATGGTCATTTTCTGCAGAAACAATGCTGTCCGAAATCTGGAACAGCAATTTTAAAACCACATATCTCAATACTCTGAAACTCTTTGGAGATGAAACCAAAGAGAGGTGAAATATTAGGATGTCTAGTATTTTATGTCTAAATTTTAGGACAATTCAAGTTTTGTAGAGAAAGTTGTGCCTTCTGGAAGCAGTGCTATTCACTGCTGTGACAGCACCCTTTTCTTAAAACAAAACCATATTTCGAGAGACATAACTTTTATTAGAGAAGTGAAAATGCTCTAGAACTTGAACTGGGTAAAAGATGGGTAATTCTAGTTCAACCACACCAAAATTTAGGAGAATCCAACCAAAGATGGATTTTATATGATTTTTCTGAATTGGTTACTGGTTGCTATTTTTCTGAAGTGTACCAAATCAGTAGCCGATTTTTAAAATATTTGTTCCAATTTATTTTTGTTCATGAATATCAATCATAATTGTTTTGTATAATTCAGGTTGAGACATAATTTTTTTTATTTTATTTTTCTGCTGAGTAGGCATTACTCTTTATGCAAATCTCTACCACTATCACCATCCACAAGATCTTGGGTTGAACTGCCATGTAGTGTAAGTACCACCCTTATTTTCTTAAGCAACAATTTTGATGGTACTTGTTACTTACGAATGCATAAAATTTGGCACAGAAAATGAATTTGTAGACTATGCTAAATTCTGTTTCTAAGACATTTAGGACAGAGTGAAGAACTGGATAACATTCGATGAACCAAGAGTAGTAGCTGCTCTTGGCTATGACAATGGTTTCTTTGCCCCCAAAAGGTGCTCAAAGGAATATAGGATTAGCTCACAAAATAGATCACAAAATGCATCTGGAATGTTAAATTGATGGGTTGAAGTATATAGGACTAGATAAATTCAATCTTGGGGTTATATGCATAATAGGCCACTGCTTGTCTGTTATTCAAGAAAATATTGTATTAGAAAGCTCACATTGGATTAAGTAACTGAACTTATTTGTGGAATAATGTCTATAGAATATTGTTGTGCATCAATATTCTCTTCCTATTGGTATATGCAATTTCTTCTTTTTTATTTTATATTTTGTCTCAATAATAAAAGTACAAATGTAAAGGCACATACACATTGTGATTTAAAATTATATATAAATTTGCAAGGTTTTATCAGGAAAATTAGAAAAGAACAATAGGTTATTGAATAAACTTATAGCCACGCATAAAAAGGGTGGCCGTATTGTATAGTTGAGTCAACAAGCACGCTTAAAAAACGTGGCAATAACCGAAAAAAAACCCTATTGGCACGCTTATTAAGAATCATGTTTTTACTCTTAAGCACAAATTAGGAGAAATTCACAAAACCATGCTATTTCATTGAATAAATGTGAGAAAAGTTGATAAAATTCTCAAAATTTAACACAAGATAAACCACAAAATTGAGGTTTATCAAGAACACCTCTTTTTCATCATCAAACCTCTCAATCCTCATTGTCATTATGTCATCTTTAAGCTAGAACCTCTTCTAAGATAAGCTCGATAACGTAATCACGAAGAAAAATGCTGGACTCGATTCATGAGAGTAGAGAGATAATAGCATAATATTATCATTATATTAGTATTAGAAGATGCTTGAATGATATTATAACGTTACCTGGTATGTTTTAGTTAACAACAAGAAATCGGTATAACCGGGATTACAGTTTACTAGTGCAGCTTAGCACCAGCACTCTTTGATGACTTTAGCAATGTTAATGCCTCATAATACATGTTCTATTCTCATATTAAATATGTTACTAGTGTCATTTATGCTAGTAGATCAGAAAAGAATTTTTAGAGATATTTTTACGAGTGTTCCGATACACCTAGTTTTAGTAGTTCTACACCTGAGATATTTTAATATTATTTTAATCCACCTCCAAGACAACCAATCACAACTCACCATACACCCCCAAGGCCTCCAAGGCTGTCTCATTTCTTCATTTTGGCCAAAAATTACAAGAGAGCAACTTTCATGATACTTAAATCTTCAAAGCTTGATTTTTTCTGAACTAAAACTCAAATCAAAACTCTGATTGCGCCAAAATGATCCTCTCTTCTTCCTCTACATAACCATATAATATATCAAGGGTGGAAATAAGGTGATATGGCTGTCCCCCTCCCTCTTCAATTTGGTTTTCAAGGAAAACCATGCTAAACATGTCTTTTCTTGATGTTCTTCCTTTGATCTCTTGTTTAACTTGACTTGTGAGCCAAGAATCTTCAATTCCCAGTATGTTTAAGGTGAGGAATCTCTTCCTAACATGTTGATTAAGATTTGGTAAGTTGACGTTTTATGGATTCAAAGTTGTTCTTGATGTGTTTTAGGAGGAAAAAGCGCTTTAAGAACACTTCAAAGAGTAGCCGGATTTGGAGCAGCAAATCAACGTGGGGTTTGGTAAAATTAATCTTGGTTAATTGTGTTTGAGTTGTGTTATCATGATATGATTTGTTTATTCTTGAAATTGATTGTTTATTGATGAGGGAAAAATGATTCCACGCAAACTCACAGGCAAGTATACCAGGCCGCATCAAGCAGTAATAACTCACGGGAGTGAGGTCGATCCCACAGGAATTGATGGATTGAGCAACTTTAGTATGGTGATGAATTTAGTTAAGCGAATATTTGAAGATTTGGGTGAAATTTGACTAACAGAAGTGAAATTACAAGGAAAATAAAATACATAAAATAAATTGCGAGAATCTTAAATTGCTGAAGGAGTAAATTGCATAAACTTAAACTACAAGAAATTAAAAGAGCTGAAACTTAAATTGTAAGAAAGGTAAATAACTAAAATGTAAAGTGCAAGAAATTTAAATTGCTGAATCTAAATTGCAAGGAAACTTAAATTGCATGAAGAATAAAGGAATTTGGGTACTGGGAATCAAAATAGAATTCGAAGATATAAATTGCAGAAAACTAGAGAACTCTCAGATGAGGAGATTCAGAAAATAGATCAATTCAGTACCAAAATAGAAATGGAAAAGTGAAGAAGAATCAAAACAGAATGAAAATGCAAATTAATTATAGAGTCCTAATAGAGAAATGAACAATTGCAAAAGAATAACGAAATAGTAAGAAAACTAAGAATCAAATGCTCTTAGAAGAAAAAACCTAAGATCAGATCGCCAATTCTTAGAACTATAAAAAGGAAAAGTAAAAGAGAACCCCAAGATGAAGGAATTCAGAACAATTCTTCAATCCCAAGTCTAAGATCCAGAAACAGAAAAATAAAAGTTTCAGAAGAGAGAAAACAAAAATAGAAATCAAAACTCAAATCCGATCTCAATTCTAAAATTCTCAAATGAAAATAAAAGAGAGCTCCCCCATGAAATCAAATTCCTCTCTATTTATACACTTTCTAATTCTGGCTTTTTGTACTTGGAGTGGGCCTTTTGGCCTTTTATGAAGTGGATTAGAATGGCACTTTGTTGTAGCTTCCAGGGGAACGTTGCGTTCTCTAAGTAGGCGAGCATTCATTCATCCATGCGTGCGCGCCTCTGGCACGTCCGCGTCCTTTTGTGTTTTTTCTCATCGACGCATACGCGTCATGTATGCGTGTGTTTCTTCAATAGCGTTCTCATATTGAGCGCTATGTTGGCTTAATGAATGATGCGTGCGCGTGGGTAGCAAAATCTCAATTCAGGCTTCAGCGCCAGCCACGCGTGTGCGTGCTTCGTGTCAGGTGCACCATCGACGCGTGCGCGTCAGGCACGCGTGCACGTTGTTTGCAAAACTTTGCCACCAATTTTGAATCTTGCATGAAAATGCTGAGTAAATGAACGTAGCAGTCTCTTTGAAAATGAGCGCCATACACTTTCCACGCGTCCGTGTCATGCATGCGTACGCGTGGGTCTTCAAAAATTGCCCCTGACGCGTGAGCATCCCATGCGCGTGCGCGTGCTTACTGAGCGTGGAGTTCTTTCTTTGAACGCAACGCTATTCTGTAGTGCTCCTCCTTCCCTTTATTTTCTCACCTAAAATCAACCAAACAAGCAATCAAAGTCTCACTAAAATCATAAGAATTTGCATCATTCATTCTAATCACTTAATTCTTGCATAGATCTCATGATTTTGTATTAAATAAATTATGTTTGACTGAATCACAATAATCATGAAATTCCACTCCAACCACTTACTCATTGTGCAAGAAAGTGCATAAAACCTAATGAAACAAATGAAAAATGCTTGTGAAACTAGCATAAGATGACATGTCATCATTTATATGAGTGATTCTTGTTGAAATTTTGGTGAAAAATTGATGAAATTTGATGATATTCAAGCTATGAATGCATGTTCTTGTGGTAGCTGGAATTTTGAATCCTAGGACTCAAATTGGGGTTGAATTTGTGTTGAAATATAGTAGGAAATACGGGGCTTTGGTGGCTGCAATTTTATTTTGAATTATGGTAAAAAACGGTAGCTGAACATATTGAAAAACGGGTAAAAATAGAGAAAGAATCTGAAAAATTTACGAAAAACACTTTGAGAGTAATGAAGAACATTGAAGAACACCTTTTAGATCTTATAAAGGGCAAGATTGTAATTATTTTCATGTTTGAGGGATTATTTTGTAATTTCCAAAAGTTAGGGTGGTTAAAGTAGAAATATTAAAAGTTACGGGTGGTAAAAAGTGAATTTTAAAGTTAAAAGTAAAAGGTAAGTTAATTTTTTAAAATTTAATAATAAAATATTAAATAATAATATTTAATTAAAAATAATATTTTAATAAAAATAATAAAATAATGCGAAAAAG